>NC_134828.1:110548532-110680655 GCF_004210375.1 Tachypleus tridentatus
CCAGATGTAGTTATTAATTAGTTAGTAACACATACCGAGATGTAATTGTTAATTAGTTACTAACACATACCCAGATGTAATTATTAATTAGTTACTAACACATACCCAGATGTAATTATTAATTAGTTACTAACACATACCCAGATGTAATTATTAATTAGTTACTAACACATACCCAGATGTAATTATTAATTAGTTACTAACACATACCCAGATGTAATTATTAATTAGTTACTAACACATACCCAGATGTAATTATTAATTTGTTACTAACACATACCTAGATGTAATTATTAATTAGTTACTAACACATACCCAGATGTAATTATTAATTAGTTAATTACTGTTACTAACACATACCTAGATGTAATTATTAATTAGTTACTAACACATACCCAGATGTAATTATTAATTAGTTACTAACACATACCTAGATGTAATTATTAATTGGTTACTAACACATACCATGATGCTAATTGTTAATTATGGTTACTAACACATACCCAGATGTAATTATTAATTAGTTACTAACCACACACCCAGATGTAATTATTAATTAGTTACTAACATACCAAGATGTAATTGTTAATTAGTTACTAACACATACCCAGGTGTAATTATTAATTAGTTACTAACACAAACCTAGATGTAATTATTAATTAGTTACTAACACATGTAATTATGCTTAGTTACTACACATACCTAGATGTAATTATTAATTAGTTACTAACACATACCTAGATGTAATTGTTAATGGTTTACTAACACATACCAGATGTAATTATTAATTAGTTACTAACACAAATATAGATGTAATTATTAATTAGTTACTAACACATACCTTGCCAGATGTAATTATTAATTTTGTTACTAACACATAGCTAGATGTAATTATTAATTAGTTACTAACACATACCTAGATCTGTAATTATTAATTAGTTACTAACACATACCTAGATGTAATTATTAATAGTTACTAACACATACCTAGATCTAATTGTTAATTAGTTACTAACACATCCCAGATGTAATTATTAATTAGTTACTAACACAAACCCAGATGTAATTATTAATTAGTTACTAACACATACCTAGATGTAATTATTAATTAGTTTACTAACACAAACCTAGATGTAATTGTTAATTAGTTACTAACACATACCAGATGTAATTATTAATTAGTTACTAACACATACCCAGATGTAATTATTAATTAGTTACTAACACATACCTAGATATAATTATTAATTAGTTACTAACACATACCCAGGTGTAATTATTAATTGGTACCAACATAACACATACCCAGATGTAATTATTAATTGGTTACTAACACATACCCAGCTGTAATTATTAATTGGTTACTAACACATACCCAGATGTAATTATTAATTAGTTACTAACACATACCCAGATGTAATTATTAATTAGTTACCAACACATACTCAGCTGTAATTATTAATTAGTTACTAACACATACCCAGATGTAATTATTAATTAGTTACCAACACATACTCAGCTGTAATTATTAATTAGTTACTAACCTATACCTATATGTAATTATTAATTGGTTACTAACACATACCCAGATGTAATTATTAATTAGTTACTAACACATACCCAGATGTAATTTTTAATTAGTTACTAACACATACCCAGATGTAATTATTAATTAGTTACTAACACATACCCAGATGTAATTATTAATTAGTTACTAACACATACCCAGATGTAATTATTAATTAGTTACTAACACATACCCAGATGTAATTATTAATTAGTTACTAACACATACCCAGATGTAATTATTAATTAGTTACTAACACATACCCAGATGTAATTATTAATTTGTTACCAACACATACTCAGCTGTAATTATTAATTAGGTTACTAACAAATACCCAAATGTAATTATTAATTGGTTACTAACACATACCTAGATGTAATTATTAATTAGTTACTAACACATACCCTGATGTAATTATTAATCAGGTACTTACACATACCTAGATGTAATTATTAATTAGTCACTAACACATACCAAGACGTAATTATTAATTTGTTACCAACACATACTCAGCTGTAATTATTAATTAGTTACTAACACATACCCAGATGTAATTATTAATTAGTTACTAACACATACCTAGATGTAATTATTATTAGTTACTAACACATACCGAGATGTAATTATTAATTAGTTACTAACACATACCCAGATGTGTAATTATTAATTAGTTACTAACACAAACCAAGATCTAATTGTTAATTAGTTACTAACACATACCCAGGTGTAATTATTAATTTGTTACTAACACAAACCTAGATCTAATTGTTAATTAGTCACAAACACATACCAGATGTAATTATTAATTAGTTACTAACACAAACCCAGATGTAATTATTAATTAGTTACTAACACAAACCAAGATCTCATTGTTAATTGGTAACTAAAACATACCCAGATGTAATTATTAATTAGTTACTAACACAAATATAGATGTAATTATTAATTAGTTACTAACACATACCTAGATGTAATTATTAATTTGTTACCAACACATACCTAGATGTAATTATTAATTGGTTACTAACACATACCCAGATCTAATATTAATTAGTTACTAACACATACTTAGATGTAATTATTAATTAGTTACTAACACATACTCAGATGTAATTATTAATTAGTTACTAACACATACCCAGCTGTATTTTTTAATTAGTTACTAACACATACCCAGATGTAATTATTAATTAGTTACCAACACATACCTAGATGTAATTATTAATTAGTTACTAACACATACCTAAATGTAATTATTAATTAGTTACTAACACATACCCAGATCTAATTATTAATTAGTTACTAACACATACCCAGATGTAATTATTAATTAGTTACTAACACATACCTAGATATAATTATTAATGGTTACTAACACATACCCAGACGTAATTATTAATATGTTACCAACACATACTCAGCTGTAATTATTAATTGGTTACTAACACATACCTAGATGTAATTATTAATTAGTTACTAACACATACCTAGATGTAATTATTAATTAGTTACTAACACATACCCAGGTATAATTATTAATTAGTTACTAACACATACATAGATGTAATTATTAATTACTTACTAACACATACCGAGATCTAATTATTAATTAGTTACTAACACATACCCAGATGTAATTATTAATTAGTTACTAACACATACCAAGATCTAATTATTAATTAGTTACTAACACATACCCAGATGTAATTATTAATTTGTTACTAACACAAACCTAGATCTAATTATTAATTAGTTACTAACACATACCCAGATGTAATTATTAATTAGTTACTAACACAAACCCAGATGTAATTATTAATTAGTTACTAACACATACCTAGATGTAATTATTAATTAGTTACTAACACATACCCAGGTGTAATTATTAATTAGTTACTAACACATACCCAGATGTAATTATTAATTAGTTACCAACACATACTCAGCTGTAATTATTAATTAGTTACTAACACATACCCAGATGTAATTATTAATTAGTTACTAACACATACCCAGATGTAATTATTAATTAGTTACTAACACATACCCAGATGTAATTATTAATTAGTTACCAACACATACTCAGATGTAATTATTAATTAGTTACTAACAAATACCCAAATGCAATTATTAATTAGTTACTAACACATACCTAGATGTAATTATTAATTAGTTACTAACACATACCCAGATGTAATTATTAATTAGTTACTAACACATACCTAGATGTAATTATTAATTAGTTACTAACACATACCATGATGTAATTGTTAATTAGTTACTAACACATACCTAGATGTAATTATTAATTAGTTACTAACACATACCCAGTTGTAATTATTAATTAGTTACTAACACATACCTAGATGTAATTATTAATTACTTACTAACACAAACCCAGATGTAATTATTAATTAGTTACTAACACATACCTAGATGTAATTATTAATTAGTTACTAACACATACCCAGATGTAATTATTAATTAGTTACTAACACAAATCTAAATCTAATTGTTGGTAGTGACTAACACATACCCAGATGTAATTATTAATTGGTTACTAACACATACCTAGATGTAATTATTAATTAGTTACTAACACATACCTATATGTAATTATTAATTAGTTACTAACACATACCCAGATGTAATTATTAATTAGTTACTAACACATACCTAGATGTAATTATTAATTGGTTACTAACACATACATAGATGTAGTTATTAATTACTTAGTAACACAAACCGAGATCTAATTGTTAATTAGTTACTAACACATCCGCAGGTGTAATTATTAATTAGTTACTAACACAAACCAAGATCTAATTGTTAATTAGTTACTAACACATACCCAGATGTAATTATTAATTTGTTACTAACACAAACCTAGATCTAATTGTTAATTAGTTACTAACACATACCCAGATGTAATTATTAATTAGTTACTAACACAAACCCAGATGTAATTATTAATTAGTTACTAACACATACCTAGATGTAATTATTAATTAGTTACTAACACATACCCAGATGTAATTATTAATTAGTTACTAACACATACCCAGATGTAATTATTAATTGGTTACTAACACATACCCAGCTGTAATTATTAATTAGTTACTAACACATACCCAGATGTAATTATTAATTAGTCACTAACACATACCCAGACGTAATTATTAATTTGTTACCAACACATACTCAGCTGTAATTATTAATTGGTTACTAACACATACCCAGATGTAATTATTAATTAGTTACCAACACATACTCAGCTGTAATTATTAATTAGTTACTAACACATACCTATATGTAATTATTAATTGGTTACTAACACATACCCAGATGTAATTATTAATTAGTTACTAACACATACCCAGGTGTAATTTTTAAATATTTACTAACACATACCCAGATCTAATTATTAATTAGTTACTAACACATACCCAGATGTAATTATTAAATAGTTACCAACACATACACAGCTGTAATTATTAATTGGTTACTAACACATACCCAGCTGTAATTATTAATTAGTTACTAACACATACCCAGATGTAATTATTAATTAGTTACTAACATACATACCAGACGTAATTATTAATTTGTTTACTACATACTCAGCTGTAATTATTAATTAGTTACTAACAAATACCCAAATGTAATTATTAATTAGTTACTAACACATACCTAGATGTAATTATTAATTAGTTACTAACACATACCCAGATGTAATTATTAATTAGGTACTTACACATACCTAGATGTAATTATTAATTAGTCACTAACACATACCAAGACGTAATTATTAATTTGTTACCAACACATACTCAGCTGTAATTATTAATTAGTTACTAACACATACCCAGATGTAATTATTAATTAGTTACTAACACATACATAGATGTAGTTATTATTTAGTTAGTAACACAAACCGAGATCTAATTGTTAATTAGTTACTAACACATCCGCAGGTGTAATTATTAATTAGTTACTAACACAAACCAAGATCTAATTGTTAATTAGTTACTAACACATACCCAGATGTAATTATTAATTTGTTACTAACACAAACCTAGATCTAATTGTTAATTGGTCACAAACACATACCAGATGTAATTATTAATTAGTTACTAGCACAAACCCAGATGTAATTATTAATTAGTTACTAACACAAACCAAGATCTCATTGTTAATTAGTAACTAAAACATACCCTGATGTAATTATTAATTAGTTACTAACACAAATATAGATGTAATTATTAATTAGTTACAAACACATACCTAGATGTAATTATTAATTTGTTACCAACACATACCTAGATGTAATTATTAATTAGTTACTAACACATACCCAGATCTAATTATTAATTAGCTACTAACACATACTTAGATGTAATTATTAATTAGTTACTAACACATACTCAGCTGTAATTATTAATTGGTTACTAACAAATACCCAGCTGTATTTTTAAATATTTACTAACACATACCCAGATGTAATTATTAATTAGTTACCAACATATACCTAGATGTAATTATTAATTAGTTACCAACACATACCTAAATGTAATTATTAATTAGTTACTAACACATACCCAGATCTAATTATTAATTAGTTACTAACACATACCCAGATGTAATTATTAAATAGTTACCAACACATATTCAGCTGTAATTATTAATTGGTTACTAACACATACTCAGCTGTAATTATTAATTAGGTTACTAACAAATACCCAGATGCAATTATTAATTAGTTACTAACACATACCTAGATGTAATTATTAATTAGTTACTAACACATACCCTGATGTAATTATTAATTAGGTACTAACACATACCTAGATGTAATTATTAATTAGTTACTAACACATACTCAGCTGTAATTATTAATTAGTTACTAACACATACTAAGCTGTAATTATTAATTACTTACCAACAAATACCCAGATGTAATTATTAATTGGTTACTAACACATACTCAGCTGTAATTATTAATTAGTTACTAACACATACCCAGATGTAATTATTAATTAGTTACTAACACATACCCAGACGTAATTATTAATTAGTTACCAACACATACTCAGCTGTAATTATTAATTAGTTACTAACACATACCCAGATGTAATTATTAATTAGTTACCAACACATACTCAGCTGTAATTATTAATTAGTTACTAACACATACCTATATGTAATTATTAATTAGTTACTAACACATACCCAGATGTAATTATTAATTAGTTACTAACACATACCCAGATGTAATTTTTAAATATTTACTAACACATACCCAGATCTAATTATTAATTAGTTACTAACACATACCCAGATGTAATTATTAAATAGTTACCAACACATACTCAGCTGTAATTATTAATTAGTTACTAACACATACCCAGCTGTAATTATTAATTAGTTACTAACACATACCCAGATGTAATTATTAATTAGTCACTAACACATACCCAGATGTAATTATTAATTTGTTACCAACACATACTCAGCAGTGTAATATTAATTGGTTACTAACAAATACCCAAATGCAATTATTAATTAGTTACTAACACATACCTAGATGTAATTATTAATTAGTCACTAACACATACCCTGATGTAATTATTAATTAGGTACTTACACATACCTAGATGTAATTATTAATTAGTTACTAACACATACCAAGACGTAATTATTAATTTGTTACCAACACTAACTCAGCTGTAATTATTAATTAGTTACTAACACATACATAGATGTAGTTATTAATTACTTAGTAACACAAACCGAGATCTAATTATTAATTAGTTACTAACACATCCCAGATGTAATTATTAATTAGTTACTAACACAAACCAAGATCTAATTGTTAATTAGTTACTAACACATACCCAGGTGTAATTATTAATTTGTTACTAACACAAACCTAGATCTAATTGTTAATTAGTCACAAACACATACCCAGATGTAATTATTAATTGGTTACTAGCACAAACCCAGATGTAATTATTAATTAGTTACTAACACAAACCAAGATCTCATTGTTAATTAGTAACTAAAACATACCCTGATGTAATTATTAATTGGTTACTAACACAAATATAGATGTAATTATAAATTAGTTACAAACACATACCTAGATGTAATTATTAATTTGTTACCAACACATACCTAGATGTAATTATTAATTAGTTACTAACACATACCCAGATCTAATTATTAATTAGCTACTAACACATACTTAGATGTAATTATTAATTAGTTACTAACACATACTCAGCTGTAATTATTAATTAGTTACTAACAAATACCCAGCTGTATTTTTTAATTATTTACTAACACATACCCAGATGTAATTATTAATTAGTTACCAACACATACCTAGATGTAATTATTAATTAGTTACCAACACATACCTAAATGTAATTATTAATTAGTTACTAACACATACCCAGATCTAATTATTAATTGGTTACTAACACATACCCAGATGTAATTATTAAATAGTTACCAACACATATGCAGCTCTAATTATTAATTGGTTACTAACACATACTCAGCTGTAATTATTAATTAGTTACTAACAAATACCCAGATGTAATTATTAATTGGTTACCAACACATACTCAGCTGTAATTATTAATTAGTTACTAACACATACTAGCTGTAATTATTAATTACTTACCAACAAATACCCAGATGTAATTATTAATTAGTTACTAACACATACTCAGCTGTAATTATTAATTAGTTACTAACACATACCCAGATCTAATTACTTAATTGGCTATTAACACAAACCATGATCTAATTGTTGGTGGTTACTAACACATACCCAGATGTAATTATTAATTAGTTACTAACACAAACCTAGATGTAATTATTAATTAGTTACTAACACATACCTAGATTAATTATTAATTAGTTACTAACACATACCTAGATGTAATTATTAATTAGTTACTAACACTATCCAGATGTAATTATTAATTAGTTACTAACACATACCTAGATGTAATTATTAATTGGTTACTAACACAAACCATGATCTAATTATTAATTAGTTACTAACACATACCTAGATGTAATTATTAATTGGTTACTAACACATACCCAGATGTAATTATTAATTAGTTACTAACACATACCTAGATGTAATTATTAATTAGTTACTAACACATACCCAGATGTAATTATTAATTTGTTACTAACACAAACCTAGATCTAATTGTTAATTAGTTACTAACACATACCCAGATGTAATTATTAATTACTTACTAACACAAACCCAGATGTAATTATTAATTAGTTACTAACACATACCTAGATGTAATTATTAATTAGTTACTAACACATACCCAGATGTAATTATTAATATCTTACCAACACATAATCAGCTGTAATTATTAATTAGTTACTAACACATACCTAGATGTAATTATTAATTAGTTACTAACACATACCTAGATGTAATTATTAATTAGTTACTAACACAAACCGAGATCTAATTGTTAATTTGTTACTAACACATACCCAGATGTAATTATTAATTAGTTACTAACACAAATCTAAATCTAATTGTTAATTAGTTACTAACACATACCCAGATGTAATTATTAATTAGTTACTAACACAAACCTAGATGTAATTATTAATTAGTTACTAACACATACCTAGATGTAATTATTAATTAGTTACTAAAATATACCCAGATGTAATTATTAATTAGTTACTAACACATACCTAGATGTAATTATTAATTAGTTACTAACACATACCCAGATATAATTATTAATTAGTTACTAACACATACATAGATGTAATTATTAATTAGTTACTAACACAAACCGAGATCTAATTATTAATTAGTTACTAACACATCCCAGATGTAATTATTAATTAGTTACTAACACAAACCCAGATGTAATTATTAATTAGTTACTAACACATACCTAGATATAATTATTAATTAGTTACTAACACATACCCAGATGTAATTATTAATTAGTTACTAACACATACCCAGATGTAATTATTAATTAGTTACTAACACATACCCAGATGTAATTATTAATTAGTTACTAACACATACCCAGATGTAATTATTAATTAGTCACTAACACATACCCAGATGTAATTATTAATTTGTTACCAACACATACTCAGATGTAATTATTAATTAGTTACTAACACATACCCAGATGTAATTATTAATTAGTTACCAACACATACCCAACTGTAATTATTAATTAGTTACTAACACATACCTAGATGTAATTATTAATTAGTTACTAACACATACCCAGATGTAATTATTAATTGGTTACTAACACATACCCAGCTGTAATTTTTAATTATTTACTAACACATACCCAGATGTAATTATTAATTAGTTACTAACACATACCTAGATGTAATTATTAATTAGTTACTAACACATACCCAGACGTAATTATTAATTTGTTACCAACACATACTCAGCTGTAATTATTAATTAGTTACTAACACATACCCAGATGTAATTATTAATTAGTTACTAACACATACCTAGATGTAATTATTAATTAGTTACTAACACATACCCAGGTATAATTATTAATTAGTTACTAACACATACATAGATGTAATTATTAATTACTTAGTAACACAAACCGAGATGTAATTGTTAATTAGTTACTAACACATACCCAGGTGTAATTATTAATTTGTTACTAACACAAACCTAGATCTAATTGTTAATTAGTCACTAACACATACCCAGATGTAATTATTAATTAGTTACTAACACAAACCCAGATGTAATTATTAATTAGTTACTAACACATACCTAGATATAATTATTAATTAATTACTAACACATACCCAGGTGTAATTATTAATTAGTCACTAACACATACCCAGATGTAATTATTAATTAGTTACTATTACATACCCAGATGTAATTATTAATTAGTCACTAACACATACCCAGACGTAATTATTAATTTGTTACCAACACATACTCAGCTGTAATTATTAATTAGTTACTAACACATACCCAGATGTAATTATTAATTAGTTACCAACACATACTCAACTGTAATTATTAATTAGATACTAACACATACCTATATGTAATTATTAATTAGTTACTAACACATACCCAGATGTAATTATTAATTAGTTACTAACACAAACCAAGATCTAATTGTTAATTAGTTACTAACACATACCCAGGTGTAATTATTAATTTGTTACTAACACAAACCTAGATCTAATTGTTAATTAGTCACAAACACATACCCAGATGTAATTATTAATTAGTTACTAGCACAAACCCAGATGAAATTATTAATTAGTTACTAACACAAACCAAGATCTCATTGTTAATTAGTAACTAAAACATACCCTGATGTAATTATTAATTAGTTACTAATACAAATATAGATGTAATTATAAATTAGTTACAAACACATACCTAGATGTAATTATTAATTTGTTACCAACACATACCTAGATGTAAATATTAATTAGTTACTAACACATACCCAGATCTAATTATTAATTAGCTACTAACACATACTTAGATATAATTATTAATTAGTTACTAACACATACTCAGCTGTAATTATTAATTAGTTACTAACAAATACCCAGCTGTATTTTTTAAATATTTACTAACACATACCCAGATGTAATTATTAATTAGTTACCAACATATACCTAGATGTAATTATTAATTAGTTACCAACACATACCTAAATGTAATTATTAATTAGTTACTAACACATACCCAGATCTAATTATTAATTAGTTACTAACACATACCCAGATGTAATTATTAAATAGTTACCAACACATATGCAGCTCTAATTATTAATTAGTTACTAACACATACTCAGCTGTAATTATTAATTAGTTACTAACAAATACCAGATGCAATTATTAATTAGTTACCAACACATACCTAGATGTAATTATTAATTAGTTACTAACACATACCCTGATGTAATTATTAATCAGGTACTAACACATACCTAGATGTAATTATTAATTAGTTACTAACACATACTCAGCTGTAATTATTAATTAGTTACTAACACATACTAAGCTGTAATTATTAATTACTTACCAACAAATACCAGATGTAATTATTAATTAGTTACTATCACATACTCAGCTGTAATTATTAATTAGTTACTAACACATACCCAGATCTAATTACTAATTAGCTTATTAACACAAACCATGATCTAATTGTTAATTAGTTACTAACACATACCCAGATGTAATTATTAATTAGTTACTAACACAAACCTAGATGTAATTATTAATTAGTTACTAACACATACCTAGATTAATTATTAATTAGTTACTAACACATACCTAGATGTAATTATTAATTAGTTACTAACACTATCCAGATGTAATTATTAATTAGTTACTAACACATACCTAGATGTAATTATTAATTGGTTACTAACACAAACCATGATCTAATTATTAATTAGTTACTAACACATACCTAGATGTAATTGTTAATTAGTCACTAACACATACCCAGTTGTAATTATTAATTAGTTACTAACACATACCTAGATGTAATTATTAATTAGTTACTAACACATACCCAGGTGTAATTATTAATTTGTTACTAACACATACCTAGATCTAATTGTTAATTAGTCACTAACACATACCCAGATGTAATTATTAATTACTTAGTAACACAAACCCAGATGTAATTATTAATTAGTTACTAACACATACCTAGATATAATTATTAATTAGTTACTAACACATACCCAGATGTAATTATTAATATCTTACCAACACATAATCAGCTGTAATGATTAATTAGTTACTAACACATACCTAGATGTAATTATTAATTAGTTACTAACACATACCTAGATGTAATTATTAATTAGTTACTAACACAAACCGAGATCTAATTGTTAATTTGTTACTAACACATACCCAGATGTAATTATTAATTAGTTACTAACACAAATCTAAATCTAATTGTTAATTAGTTACTAACACATACCAGATGTAATTATTAATTAGTTACTAACACAAACCTAGATGTAATTATTAATTAGTTACTAACACATACCTATATGTAATTATTAATTAGATACTAAAATATACCCAGATGTAATTATTAATTAGTTACTAACACATACCTAGATGTAATTATTAATTAGTTACTAACACATACCCAGGTATAATTATTAATTAGTTACTAACACATACATAGATGTAGTTATTAATTACTTAGTAACACAAACCGAGATCTAATTGTTAATTAGTTATTAACACATCCGCAGGTGTAATTATTAATTAGTTAGTAACACAAACCCAGATGTAATTATTAATTAGTTACTAACACATACCTAGATATAATTATTAATTAATTACTAACACATACCCAGGTGTAATTATTAATTAGTCACTAACACATACCCAGATGTAATTATTAATTAGTTACTAACACATACCCAGCTGTAATTATTAATTAGTTACTAACACATACCCAGATGTAATTATTAATTAGTCACTAACACATACCCAGACGTAATTATTAATTTGTTACCAACACATACTCAGCTGTAATTATTAATTAGTTACTAACACATACCCAGATGTAATTATTAATTAGTTACCAACACATACTCAACTGTAATTATTAATTAGTTACTAACACATACCTATATGTAATTATTAATTAGTTACTAACACATACCCAGATGTAATTATTAATTAGTTACTAACACATACCCAGCTGTAATTTTTAAATATTTACTAACACATACCCAGATCTAATTATTAATTAGTTACTAACACATACCCAGATGTAATTATTAAATAGTTACCAACACATACTCAGCTGTAATTATTAATTAGTTACTAACACATACTCAGCTGTAATTATTAATTAGTTACTAACAAATACCCAGATGTAATTATTAATTAGTTACTAACACAAACCTAGATGTAATTATTAATTAGTTACTAACACATACCCAGATGTAATTATTAATTAGTTACTAACACATACCCAGATGTAATTATTAATTAGTTACTAACACATACCCAGATGTAATTATTAATTAGGTACTAACACATACCTAGATGTAATTATTAATTAGTCACTAACACATACCCAGACGTAATTATTAATTTGTTACCAACACATACTCAGCTGTAATTATTAATTAGTTACTAACACATACCCAGATGTAATTATTAATTAGTTACTAACACATACCTAGATGTAATTATTAATTAGTTACTAACACATACCCAGGTATAATTATTAATTAGTTACTAACACATACATAGATGTAATTATTAATTACTTACTAACACAAACCGAGATCTAATTGTTAATTAGTTACTAACACATACCCAGGTGTAATTATTAATTTGTTACTAACACAAACCTAGATCTAATTGTTAATTAGTCACTAACACATACCCAGATGTAATTATTAATTAGTTACTAACACAAACCCAGTTGTAATTATTAATTAGTTACTAACACATACCTAGATGTAATTATTAATTAATTACTAACACATACCCAGATGTAATTATTAATTAGTCACTAACACATACCCAGATGTAATTATTAATTAGTTACTAACACATACCCAGATGTAATTATTAATTAGTTACTAACACATACCCAGATGTAATTATTAATTTGTTACCAACACATACTCAGCTGTAATTATTAATTAGTTACTAACACATACCCAGATGTAATTATTAATTAGTTACCAACACATACTCAACTGTAATTATTAATTAGTTACTAACACATACCTAGATGTAATTATTAATTAGTTACTAACACATACCCAGATGTAATTATTAATTAGTTACTAACACAAACCAAGATCTAATTGTTAATTAGTTACTAACACATACCCAGATGTAATTATTAATTTGTTACTAACACAAACCTAGATCTAATTATTAATTAGTTACTAACACATACCCAGATGTAATTATTAATTAGTTACTAACACAAACCCAGATGTAATTATTAATTAGTTACAAACACATACCTAGATATAATTATTAATTAGTTACTAACACATACCCAGGTGTAATTATTAATTAGTTACTAACACATACCCAGATGTAATTATTAATTAGTTACTAACACATACCCAGATGTAATTATTAATTAGTTACTAACACATACCCAGATGTAATTATTAATTTGTTACCAACACATACTCAGATGTAATTATTAATTAGTTACTAACACATACCCAGATGTAATTATTAATTAGTTACCAACACATACTCAACTGTAATTATTAATTAGATACTAACACATACCTATATGTAATTATTAATTAGTTACTAACACATACCCAGATGTAATTATTAATTACTTACCAACAAATACCCAGATGTAATTATTAATTAGTTACTATCACATACTCAGCTGTAATTATTAATTAGTTACTAACACATACCCAGATGTAATTATTAATTAGTCACTAACACATACCCAGACGTAATTATTAATTTGTTACCAACACATACTCAGCTGTAATTATTAATTAGTTACTAACACATACCCAGATGTAATTATTAATTAGTTACCAACACATACTCAACTGTAATTATTAATTAGTTACTAACACATACCTATATGTAATTATTAATTAGTTACTAACACATACCCAGATGTAATTATTAATTAGTTACTAACACATACCCAGGTGTAATTTTTAAATATTTACTAACACATACCCAGATCTAATTATTAATTAGTTTCTAACACATACCCAGATGTAATTATTAAATAGTTACCAACACATACTCAGCTGTAATTATTAATTAGTTACTAACACATACCCAGCTGTAATTATTAATTAGTTACTAACACATACCCAGATGTAATTATTAATTAGTCACTAACACATACCCAGACGTAATTATTAATTTGTTACCAACACATACTCAGCAGTAATTATTAATTAGTTACTAACAAATACCCAAATGCAATTATTAATTAGTTACTAACACATACCTAGATGTAATTATTAATTAGTCACTAACACATACCCTGATGTAATTATTAATCAGGTACTTACACATACCTAGATGTAATTATTAATTAGTCACTAACACATACCAAGACGTAATTATTAATTTGTTACCAACACTAACTCAGCTGTAATTATTAATTAGTTACTAACACATACATAGATGTAGTTATTATTTACTTAGTAACACAAACCGAGATCTAATTGTTAATTAGTTACTAACACATCCGCAGGTGTAATTATTAATTAGTTACTAACACAAACCAAGATCTAATTGTTAATTAGTTACTAACACATACCCAGGTGTAATTATTAATTTGTTACTAACACAAACCTAGATCTAATTGTTAATTAGTCACAAACACATACCCAGATGTAATTATTAATTAGTTACTAGCACAAACCCAGATGAAATTATTAATTAGTTACTAACACAAACCAAGATCTCATTGTTAATTAGTAACTAAAACATACCCTGATGTAATTATTAATTAGTTACTAATACAAATATAGATGTAATTATAAATTAGTTACAAACACATACCTAGATGTAATTATTAATTTGTTACCAACACATACCTAGATGTAAATATTAATTAGTTACTAACACATACCCAGATCTAATTATTAATTAGCTACTAACACATACTTAGATATAATTATTAATTAGTTACTAACACATACTCAGCTGTAATTATTAATTAGTTACTAACAAATACCCAGCTGTATTTTTTAAATATTTACTAACACATACCCAGATGTAATTATTAATTAGTTACCAACATATACCTAGATGTAATTATTAATTAGTTACCAACACATACCTAAATGTAATTATTAATTAGTTACTAACACATACCCAGATCTAATTATTAATTAGTTACTAACACATACCCAGATGTAATTATTAAATAGTTACCAACACATATGCAGCTCTAATTATTAATTAGTTACTAACACATACTCAGCTGTAATTATTAATTAGTTACTAACAAATACCCAGATGCAATTATTAATTAGTTACCAACACATACTCAGCTGTAATTATTAATTAGTTACTAACACATACTAAGCTGTAATTATTAATTACTTACCAACAAATACCCAGATGTAATTATTAATTAGTTACTATCACATACTCAGCTGTAATTATTAATTAGTTACTGACACATACCCAGATCTAATTACTAATTAGCTATTAACACAAACCATGATCTAATTGTTAATTAGTTACTAACAGATACCCAGATGTAATTATTAATTAGTTACTAACACAAACCTAGATGTAATTATTAATTAGTTACTAACACATACCTAGATTAATTATTAATTAGTTACTAACATATACCTAGATGTAATTATTAATTAGTTACTAACACTATCCAGATGTAATTATTAATTAGTTACTAACACATACCTAGATGTAATTATTAATTAGTTACTAACACAAACCATGATCTAATTGTTAATTAGTTACTAACACATACCTAGATGTAATTGTTAATTAGTCACTAACACATACCCAGTTGTAATTATTAATTAGTGACTAACACATATCTAGATGTAATTATTAATTAATTACTAACACATACCCAGGTGTAATTATTCATTTGTTATTAACACAAACCTAGATCTAATTGTTAATTAGTCACTAACACATACCCAGATGTAATTATTAATTACTTAGTAACACAAACCCAGATGTAATTATTAACTAGTTACTAACACATACCTAGATATAATTATTAATTAGTTACTAACACATACCCAGACGTAATTATTAATATCTTACCAACACATAATCAGCTGTAATGATTAATTAGTTACTAACACATACCTAGATGTAATTATTAATTAGTTACTAACACATACCTAGATGTAATTATTAATTAGTTACTAACACAAACCGAGATCTAATTGTTAATTTGTTACTAACACATACCCAGATGTAATTATTAATTAGTTACTAACACAAATCTAAATCTAATTGTTAATTAGTGACTAACACATACCCAGATGTAATTATTAATTAGTTACTAACACAAACCTAGATGTAATTATTAATTAGCTACTAACACATACCTATATGTAATTGTTAATTAGATACTAAAATATACCCAGATGTAATTATTAATTAGTTACTAACACATACCTAGATGTAATTATTAATTAGTTACTAACACATACCCAGGTATAATTATTAATTAGTTACTAACACATACATAGATGTAGTTATTAATTACTTAGTAACACAAACCGAGATCTAATTGTTAATTAGTTATTAACACATCCGCAGGTGTAATTATTAATTAGTTAGTAACACAAACCCAGATGTAATTATTAATTAGTTACTAACACATACCTAGATATAATTATTAATTAATTACTAACACATACCCAGGTGTAATTATTAATTAGTCACTAACACATACCCAGATGTAATTATTAATTAGTTACTAACACATACCCAGCTGTAATTATTAATTAGTTACTAACACATACTCAGATGTAATTATTAATTAGTCACTAACACATACCCAGACGTAATTATTAATTTGTTACCAACACATACTCAGCTGTAATTATTAATTAGTTACTAACACATACCCAGATGTAATTATTAATTAGTTACCAACACATACTCAACTGTAATTATTAATTAGTTACTAACACATACCTATATGTAATTATTAATTAGTTACTAACACATACCCAGATGTAATTATTAATTAGTTACTAACACATACCCAGCTGTAATTTTTAAATATTTACTAACACATACCCAGATCTAATTATTAATTAGTTACTAACACATACCTAGATGTAATTATTAATTAGTCACTAACACATACCCAGACGTAATTATTAATTTGTTACCAACACATACTCAGCTGTAATTATTAATTAGTTACTAACACATACCCAGATGTAATTATTAATTAGTTACTAACACATACCTAGATGTAATTATTAATTAGTTACTAACACATACCCAGGTATAATTATTAATTAGTTACTAACACATACATAGATGTAGTTATTAATTACTTAGTAACACAAACCGAGATCTAATTGTTAATTAGTTACTAACACATACCCAGGTGTAATTATTAATTTGTTACTAACACAAACCTAGATCTAATTGTTAATTAGTCACTAACACATACCCAGATGTAATTATTAATTAGTTAGTAACACAAACCCAGATGTAATTATTAATTAGTTACTAACACATACCTAGATATAATTATTAATTAGTTACTAACACATACCCAGATGTAATTATTAATTAGTTACTAACACATACCCAGATGTAATTATTAATTAGTTACTATTACATACCCAGATGTAATTATTAATTAGTCACTAACACATACCCAGACGTAATTATTAATTTGTTACCAACACATACTCAGCTGTAATTATTAATTAGTTACTAACACATACCCAGATGTAATTATTAATTAGTTACTAACACATACTCAGCTGTAATTATTAATTAGTTACTAACACATACCTAGATGTAATTATTAATTAGTTACTAACACATACCCAGATGTAATTATTAATTAGTTACTAACACAAACCAAGATCTAATTGTTAATTAGTTACTAACACATACCCAGGTGTAATTATTAATTTGTTACTAACACAAACCTAGATCTAATTGTTAATTAGTCACAAACACATACCCAGATGTAATTATTAATTAGTTACTAGCACAAACCCAGATGTAATTATTAATTAGTTACTAACACAAACCAAGATCTCATTGTTAATTAGTAACTAAAACATACCCTGATGTAATTATTAATTAGTTACTAACACAAATATAGATGTAATTATAAATTAGTTACAAACACATACCTAGATGTAATTATTAATTTGTTACCAACACATACCTAGATGTAAATATTAATTAGTTACTAACACATACCCAGATCTAATTATTAATTAGCTACTAACACATACTTAGATATAATTATTAATTAGTTACTAACACATACTCAGCTGTAATTATTAATTAGTTACTAACAAATACCCAGCTGTATTTTTTAAATATTTACTAACACATACCCAGATGTAATTATTAATTAGTTACCAACATATACCTAGATGTAATTATTAATTAGTTACCAACACATACCTAAATGTAATTATTAATTAGTTACTAACACATACCCAGATCTAATTATTAATTAGTTACTAACACATACCCAGATGTAATTATTAAATAGTTACCAACACATATGCAGCTCTAATTATTAATTAGTTACTAACACATACTCAGCTGTAATTATTAATTAGTTACTAACAAATACCCAGATGCAATTATTAATTAGTTACCAACACATACCTAGATGTAATTATTAATTAGTCACTAACACATACCCTGATGTAATTATTAATCAGGTACTAACACATACCTAGATGTAATTATTAATTAGTTACTAACACATACTCAGCTGTAATTATTAATTAGTTACTAACACATACTAAGCTGTAATTATTAATTACTTACCAACAAATACCCAGATGTAATTATTAATTAGTTACTATCACATACTCAGCTGTAATTATTAATTAGTTACTAACACATACCCAGATCTAATTACTAATTAGCTATTAACACAAACCATGATCTAATTGTTAATTAGTTACTAACAGATACCCAGATGTAATTATTAATTAGTTACTAACACAAACCTAGATGTAATTATTAATTAGTTACTAACACATACCTAGATTAATTATTAATTAGTTACTAACATATACCTAGATGTAATTATTAATTAGTTACTAACACTATCCAGATGTAATTATTAATTAGTTACTAACACATACCTAGATGTAATTATTAATTAGTTACTAACACAAACCATGATCTAATTGTTAATTAGTTACTAACACATACCTAGATGTAATTGTTAATTAGTCACTAACACATACCCAGTTGTAATTATTAATTAGTTACTAACACATACCTAGATGTAATTATTAATTAATTACTAACACATACCCAGGTGTAATTATTCATTTGTTATTAACACAAACCTAGATCTAATTGTTAATTAGTCACTAACACATACCCAGATGTAATTATTAATTAGTTAGTAACACAAACCCAGATGTAATTATTAACTAGTTACTAACAGATACCTAGATATAATTATTAATTAGTTACCCCAGACGTAATTATTAATATGTTACCAACACATACTCAGCTGTAATGATTAATTAGTTACTAACACATACCTAGATGTAATTTTTAATTAGTTACTAACACATACCTAGATGTAATTATTAATTAGTTACTAACACAAACCGAGATCTAATTGTTAATTTGTTACTAACACATACCCAGATGTAATTATTAATTAGTTACTAACACAAATCTAAATCTAATTGTTAATTAGTGACTAACACATACCCAGATGTAATTATTAATTAGTTACTAACACAAACCTAGATGTAATTATTAATTAGTTACTAACACATACCTATATGTAATTATTAATTAGTTACTAACACATACCCAGATGTAATTATTAATTAGTTACTAACACATACCTAGATGTAATTATTAATTAGTTACTAACACATACCCAGGTATAATTATTAATTAGTTACTAACACATACATAGATGTAGTTATTAATTAGTTACTAACACAAACCAAGATCTAATTGTTAATTAGTTATTAACACATCCCAGGTGTAATTATTAATTAGTTAGTAACACAAACCCAGATGTAATTATTAATTAGTTACTAACACATACCTAGATATAATTATTAATTAATTACTAACACATACCCAGGTGTAATTATTAATTAGTCACTAACACATACCCAGATGTAATTATTAATTAGTTACTAACACATACCCAGCTGTAATTATTAATTAGTTACTAACACATACCCAGATGTAATTATTAATTAGTCACTAACACATACCCAGACGTAATTATTAATTTGTTACCAACACATACTCAGCTGTAATTATTAATTAGTTACTAACACATACCCAGATGTAATTATTAATTAGTTACCAACACATACTCAACTGTAATTATTAATTAGTTACTAACACATACCTATATGTAATTATTAATTAGTTACTAACACATACCCAGATGTAATTATTAATTAGTTACTAACACATACCCAGCTGTAATTTTTAAATATTTACTAACACATACCCAGATCTAATTATTAATTAGTTACTAACACATACCCAGATGTAATTATTAAATAGTTACCAACACATACTCAGCTGTAATTATTAATTAGTTACTAACACATACTCAGCTGTAATTATTAATTAGTTACTAACAAATACCCAGATGTAATTATTAATTAGTTACTAACACAAACCTAGATGTAATTATTAATTAGTCACTAACACATACCCAGATGTAATTATTAATTAGTCACTAACACATACCCAGATGTAATTATTAATTAGTTAGTAACACAAACCCAGATGTAATTATTAATCAGGTACTAACACATACCTAGATGTAATTATTAATTAGTCACTAACACATACCCAGACGTAATTATTAATTTGTTACCAACACATACTCAGCTGTAATTATTAATTAGTTACTAACACATACCCAGATGTAATTATTAATTAGTTACTAACACATACCTAGATGTAATTATTAATTAGTTACTAACACATACCCAGGTATAATTATTAATTAGTTACTAACACATACATAGATGTAGTTATTAATTACTTAGTAACACAAACCGAGATCTAATTGTTAATTAGTTACTAACACATACCCAGGTGTAATTATTAATTTGTTACTAACACAAACCTAGATCTAATTGTTAATTAGTCACTAACACATACCCAGATGTAATTATTAATTAGTTAGTAACACAAACCCAGATGTAATTATTAATTAGTTACTAACACATACCTAGATATAATTATTAATTAATTACTAACACATACCCAGGTGTAATTATTAATTAGTCACTAACACATACCCAGATGTAATTATTAATTAGTTACTATTACATACCCAGATGTAATTATTAATTAGTCACTAACACATACCCAGACGTAATTATTAATTTGTTACCAACACATACTCAGCTGTAATTATTAATTAGTTACTAACACATACCCAGATGTAATTATTAATTAGTTACCAACACATACTCAACTGTAATTATTAATTAGATACTAACACATACCTATATGTAATTATTAATTAGTTACTAACACATACCCAGATGTAATTATTAATTAGTTACTAACACAAACCAAGATCTAATTGTTAATTAGTTACTAACACATACCCAGGTGTAATTATTAATTTGTTACTAACACAAACCTAGATCTAATTGTTAATTAGTCACTAACACATACCCAGATGTAATTATTAATTAGTTAGTAACACAAACCCAGATGTAATTATTAATTAGTTACAAACACATACCTAGATATAATTATTAATTAATTATTAACACATACCCAGGTGTAATTATTAATTAGTCACTAACACATACCCAGATGTAATTATTAATTAGTTACTATTACATACCCAGATGTAATTATTAATTAGTCACTAACACATACCCAGACGTAATTATTAATTTGTTACCAACACATACTCAGCTGTAATTATTAATTAGTTACTAACACATACCCAGATGTAATTATTAATTAGTTACCAACACATACTCAACTGTAATTATTAATTAGTTACTAACACATACCTATATGTAATTATTAATTAGTTACTAACACATACCCAGATGTAATTATTAATTAGTTACTAACACATACCCAGCTGTAATTTTTAAATATTTACTAACACATACCCAGATCTAATTATTAACTAGTTACTAACACATACCCAGATGTAATTATTAAATAGTTACCAACACATACTCAGCTGTAATTATTAATTAGTTACTAACACATACTCAGCTGTAATTATTAATTAGTTACTAACAAATACCCAAATGCAATTATTAATTAGTTACTAACACATACCTAGATGTAATTATTAATTAGTCACAAACACATACCCTGATGTAATTATTAATCAGGTACTAACACATACCTAGATGTAATTATTAATTAGTTACTAACACATACACAAATCTAATTATTAATTAGCTATTATCAAACCAAGATCTAATTGTTAATTAGTTACTAACACATACCCAGATGTAATTATTAGTTAGTTACTAACAGATACTCAGATGTAGTTATTAATTAGTTGCTATTTTTGTTATTTTTTTTTATGTTCTAAATAAAAACCTAAGTTTCTATACGGAAATCTTAAAAAGGGGTATGAAATCGGCTTTGATTTTTCTTGTATGAAAAAAGGAATGTTATCCATTATACTGGAGTCTTCACAGATTGTTGTTATCCATTAGACTGAGGTCTTCATAGATTGTTGTTATCCATTACACTGGGGTCTTCGCAGATTATTGTTATCCATTAGACTGGGGTCTTCACAGATTGTTGTTATCCATTAGACTGGAATCTTCGCAGATTGTTGTTATCCATTAGACTGGGTCTTCGCAGATTGTTGTTATCCATTAGACTGGGGTCTTCGCAGATTGTTGTTATCCATTAGACTGGGGTCTTCAGAGATTGTTGTTATCCATTAGACTGGGATCTTCCCAGATTGTTGTTATCCATTAGACTGGGGTCTTCGCAGATTGTTTTTATCCATTTGACTGGGGTATTTGCAGATTGTTGTTATCCATTAGACTGGGTCTTCACAGATTGTTGTTTTCCATTAGACTGGGGTCTTCGCAGATTGTTGTTATCCATTAGACTGGGGTCTTCACAGATTGTTGATGTCCATTAGACTGGGATCTTCCGAGATTGTTGTTATCCATTAGACTGGGGTCTTCACAGATTGTTTTTATTCATTAGACTGGGGTCTTCGCAGATTGTTGTTATCCATTAGAATGGGGTCTTCGCAGATTGTTGTTATCCATTAGACTCGGGTCTTCGCAGATTGTTGTTATCCATTAGACTGGGATTTTCCCAGATTGTTGTTATCCATTATACTGGGGTCTTCGCAGATTGTTGTTATCCATTAGACTGGGATCTTCGCAGATTGTTGTTATCCATTAGACTGGGGCTTTGCAGATTGTTGTTATCCATTAGACTGGGGTCTTCGCAAATTGTTGTTATCTATTATACTGGAGTCTTCACAAATTGTTGTTATCTATAAGACGGAAGTCTCTCCAGGTGGTATATTATTTGTCAGACTGTGGTTTCTCCATGTGGTATGTTATTCACTAGACTGTAGTTTCTCCAAATGGTAAGTTATTCAAAACGCTGTTCTCTGGAAGTGGTGTATTATCTACTAGGCTATAGTTTCTCCAGATGGTATGTTATTCACTAAACGCTGTTCTCTGGAAGTGGTGTATTATCCACTAGGCTATAGTTTCTCCAGATGGTATGTTATACATTACTCTGCAATCTCTCCAGACGGTATGTTATCCACTTGGCTGTGGTTTTTCCAGATGATATGCTATACAATAGACTGAAGTCATTCCAGTTAGTACCTGTGTCATCTAGGTATTTGACTGATTTTACGAGAGTGGTATTCAGTTTTTGCTAACTCTGTCTGTACCTCTTATCAGTTAACCCTTAAACTTACACCATTTCTCACGGCTCGGTGTACCGATTTCAAACTACCCCCTGTAAATTTTACCCCCCGGTAATTTGAATTCGTTTCCATATTACCGGAGGGCAGGACAAACTCGATTTCAGGTTACCCCCGATGTAGTCTGAAATCGATTTCATCTTCCCTCCTTAATTTCAAACTACCCTCTTTCCGATAAACTTGTTTTAACTGTTTGTTAAGATGCTAGACGTTTTTATCGCACTCAGAGTGTGGAAATAAAATTAACACATTAATAATAATATTTACCATGTTCTTTATCTCATGCTATCAATCACTCATTTTTATTTCAGTGCGCATAAAGAAATATGAAAAAAAATTAATATGTATAAATTACAATATATTGAATGAAGACAATATGTAGACCTTGTGGTCTGGCGAGGACGAGCCCTTAAAATACCTTTTATCTTATATAAATCATCAATTTTAATAAAAGAAATAATAGGCCTTTTGCCTATTATCATGTGCTTAGATACGTACTCGGCACGCACTACAAATATTAAAAGTAATCATTGTTTTTCATGTTGGCGTTAGAAGAGGGTATAATTAAAAATAAATTTCATGTTACACCCCTGGTACACTGAAAACGATTTCATTTTACCGGGGGTAACATGAAAACAGGATAATTTGAAATCGTTACACCGGCATGGCCAGGTGGGTTAAGGCGTGCAATTCGTAATGTGAGGGTCGTGGGTTTGAATTTCCGTCGCACCAAACATGCTCGCCTTTTCAGCCGTAGGGGCATTATAATCTGACGGTCAATCTATTCTTTGGTGAAAGAGTAGCCCAAGAGTTGGCGGTGGGTGGTGATGACTAGCTGCCTTCCCTCTAGGCTTACACTGCTAAATTAGGGACGGCTAGCGCAGATAGCCCTCGAGTAGCTTTGTGTGAAATTCAAAAACAAACAAACCTTCATTTTTGCATATAATTTGATGACGTTAATATAACTTAACACTTGTAATGAAGTATGAATTTCTATTTCCTCACTATTTTTTCCATTTTGTTCATCTTTTGAATCTCTGACACTGTTCCCATCTTGCGATTCTATTATAGAATAATATTGCGATTCTAATATATTTCATTATAAAATAAAAATAATTGTGTTTGACACGCAACATTATGTGTCTAACATATAGGCTTATTTGTATTGCATTTAACATTGTTATATTTTCATTACAAGGCCAAATTATTGTATAAGTTAGATAATCATTTCTTTCCTTGTTTGGTGTTTTCATAAATATTATATTTTTGTCTCTATTCTTGGCAATGTTCTGCTATTTGTCTGTAACAGTAATTGTTATTTGTTTTGAATTTCGCGCAAAGCTACACAAGGGCTATCTGCGCTAGCCGTCCCCAATTTAGCAGTGTAAGAATAAAGGGAAAGCAGTTAGTTATCACCACCTCTCGCCAACTTTTGGGCTACTTTTTCCCAACGAATAGTGGCATTGATCGTCCTCACAACGTCCTTACGGCTGAAAAGGCGAAAATGTTTGGTGTGATTGGGATTCGAGCCGGCGACCCTCGGATTAGGAGTCGAGTGCCTTAACCACTTGGCCATGCCGGGTCTGTGTAATAGTAATTTATCTAAAGTAACATTGACAGAGTAATTGAATGGCTTTTCAATTATCACAAGAAGTTTTTACGAAAACTAAAGTTTTAGTTATAATGATGTTTGTCGTCAAGTACAAAGTTGTACAATGGAATATCTGTGCTCTGCCTACTACAGGTATTGAAACTCGAATTCCAGCAGTATAATACTCCATATTTATCGTTAAATCACTAGGACTAGAAAAACGTCACTTTGACACTTTGAGAGTACTTGATTGTTCGTTATAAATTCCGCACAAAGCTACACGAGGGCTATCTGCACGAACCATTTCAATTAAGCAGGGAAGACCAAACTCTTGGGATACTCTTTAATCAAAAAATAGCGGGAAGGACCATATTTTATAACGCCCTCACGGCTGAAAGGACGAGCATGTGTAATGTGATTAGGACTCGGTCAACAGCACTTGCATTCAACGTCTTACTTTGTGAATAACAGTGGACAAAATTTGACACTGTTCTAATTTTACTTATTTCTTTTATTATTGGTATTTGTTTTCATTGTTAATTTGATATATGTATTTAGGACGAAGTTAAATTACATAAGCTGGATGAACCTAATGAGATGTTACTGGGATTATGACCCAAAGCTTCTCTGACAACAAACAAGATACTCAATTTATGAAACAACGTATTTATAAAACAATGACGTAATGACACTATATCTAATTAAGATTACTCATCCTCAGATTTATTTCTACTTTAGATCTAAGTAAGTTACTTCAACTGAGTCTATTAACTTAGAACAGTTCTTTCACTTTTCTCATGTTAACCCATTTTATTCTATGGTTTTTTTTCCCTCTAACACGAGGACGATTTTCTAAATCTCGAATTTCGCAATTACTTTCTAAGTTCATAAACATGATTTTTAGATTTTAGCGTCTGAATTACGTCTTGTTTTTAGAAATGGAAAAATAATTTTTGAACGTAGAAGCTTACATTTGAGTGTGATTAAACTTATGCTTACATAACCCGAAATACAAGTCAACGTGCTTGGAGGGTACTTACAAAACATGAATTTATATCTACCTTTGTTCCACATTCAGAGAGCTAGGGTAGGTTTGGTTAAGTCCTTTTATAAAGTTTGGTGGGAAGAAAGTTGCTTGGACTTAAGAGAAATGACAAACAAGCCGTATTTTGGCCAGTTTCTAAGGTGTGAAATAAAACATTCTACCTTTAAGTCTAGTTTTGTATATTAATTTACATTTGTCAAGGACATTAGATCATTAGCATACAGATAAGAGTTAATTATGTCACAGTTTAGGTAAATATTTTTATAAGTATTTATTACTTGTTTACTTGTTTTCGAAGTTGGCGCAAAACTACACGAGGGCTATCTGTGTTAGCCGTCCCTAATTTGGCAGTGCAAGACTAGAGGGGAGGCAGCTAGTCATCACCAACCACCTCCAACTCTTGGGCTACATTTTTACCAAAGAATAGTGGGATTGACCATCACATTATAACGCATCTACGGCTGAAAGGGCAAGCATATTCAGTTAGTTATGACTGTTACTCTCTTTTTCAGTTTTTGATTACCTAATGCAGAAAAGTTTAGGATTTATGCCATAAAACAATCTTTTACAGGTAGATTATCTAATGCCTAAGTAGAGAATTATAAATCTAGTTTTGAAATCATTTCTAATTATTCTTGTTTCATTTCATGTCTGTTTTTGCAGAGCTACAATAACTGTGGAAAACACTCACAATCGTCCACAAGGTTAACATAAATATTTCCCTCGTGAGGTCGCTCTGACCTTTTTTAAGTTTTTAATCCTGTTTGTGGAAGGTTTGGTTTATAATTTTATTATTGTTTATGAAATTTTAGTTTGGTTTAGTTTGGTGTTTATTTGTAAAATGTAACAAAAACAACTACAGTTATAGCTAAATAATAAACCATAATGGTCTTTTCATTTCATATTTATTTGATAATATACCAAGAAAAACTACAGTTATAGTTAAATAATATACGATAACAGTCTTTTCATTTCATATTTATTTGAGAATATAGCAAGGAAAACTACAATTATAGCAAAATAATAAACCATAATGTTCTTTTAATTTCATATTTTATTTGAAAATGTGGCAAGGTTTGTTACTATAGTTACAACTAAATGATAAACTACAATGGCCTTACAACAAATATTAAGTCATACATCTGCTGATTTTGTTAGCAGATGTGAACTGTGGTGTAACTTTGTAATTCATACACAGAATACGTTCTTGTGTAGATACCTCAATATCTGAATCTAGATTATAGAGGGTATTAATCTGGTAACTACAATGTCAAGAGTATTTGATAATTTGTATTCTCTATCAACGTACTAACATCTATAGTTTATTTGTTTTTGAATTTTGCGCAAAGCTACACGAGGTCTATCTGTGTTACTTGTCCCTAATTTAGCAGTGTAAGATTAGAGGGAAGGCAGCTAGTTATCACCTCTCACCACTAACCCTTTGGCTACTCTTTTACCAAAAATTAGTAAGATTGATCGTAACTTTATGATGCTCCCATGGCTGAAAGGTCAGCATATTTGATATGATGGGGGATTCGAACCAGCGACCCTCGGATGAAGAGTTGAGTGCCTTAACCATCTGGCCAAGCCGTTCTCGACCACTATGGAGTCTGCTACTTTACCATTAACCAGATAAATTATAAATCTAAACTGTCTGGAAGCACATATACCTCGGCGATATAGTCTATAAAAAATAAAGTACCAGTTAACATACAAAAGGTTGTGCACGATATATTAAAGCGATTTTGAATACGAAAATTAGCAAGTCACTTAAAAACCATAACGGAAATTATATATTTAAAAACGGCTGGTATGGGTAGAGAAAGAACTAAATGAGGAGCAAACAACGTTTTGACCTTCTTCGGTCATCGTTGTTCGCTCCTCCACTAGTGCTGTCTCTATCCATACCAGCCCTTAAAGAGGGTATGTAATTTTCTCTTCAAGTGGGTTTTCTCGTCATCACTGACCATGACGGATATAACATCACCATGGGGCTGGATATACAAAATTAACATTTTTCAAAATGCTTAGTGTTTTGAAGGGTAGTGTTATAGTGCCGTAAACTAGTTGCATTGAGGGGAGGTACATAACATGCCATTCACATACATAATGCTTGTATACTCATATCGTACATGCGTGTTCAGATTGGGAATTTAAAATGTCCAAAACGTAAATATCCTTTGCACCTAATGAAATTGGAAAGCGAAGATACTGAACCAAGACAAAATATAACATAAATTTAATTGTTTCGGCTATAATTACGAGAGTAATCTGTATCATACTGACGTCATTACCCTGCACACCAGTGGCTCAGCGGTATGTCTGCGGACTTACAACGCTAAAGACCGGGTTTCGATACCCGTGGTGGGCAGAGCACCGATAACCCATTTTTATGTCCCCCGCTAGTACAGCGGTAAGTTTTCAGATTTACAATACTAGGTGAACTCAGCAGATAGCCCAATGTGGCTTTGTTATAAGAAAACAAACAAACATCATTAATCTGATAGCTAGAAAAATTTGGTGCGTATACGAACAAACTATTTCACAAGGCTATTAGAAATATTTCGCGTTTAGAAGCGACATCTATTTTATCAACATTTATTCTTTAAGTACCAATATAATATACAAGCTTTGTTGTTCAGGCCTTTTGTGGGATATACCTATATTTCTCAACTTCGTTATTTATTAGCATTAATATAAAACTCTTTGCTTAAAGTGTATTTAATATTTATAAAGTTTCACAGATTTAATTATATTAAGTGCTTACATTAGAACTTCGAATGATCGTCATATTAATAGTAATTCATGTAAACGTATTTAACCTTAACCAAATTAATCAGTACGTGGCTTTGGAACACTTGATACGATAAATATGGAAAAAAAAATACTGCAAAGTTGACACAACGTATTTGTAGTGGATATGTTGTAAAAGTAATATGGATATATAACATTTACATTTTGGCTCGGCATGGCCACGTGATTAAGGCACTCGACTCGTAATCTGAGGATCTCGAGTTCGAATCCCCGTCGCACCTAACATGTTCGCTCTTTCAGCCGCGGTGGTGTTATAATATGACAGTCAATCTCACTATTCATTGATAAAAGAGTAGCCCAAGAGTTGGCGATTGGTGGTGATGACTAGCTGCCTTCCCTCTAGTTTTACACTGCTAAATTAGGGACGGCTAGCACAGATAGCCCTCGTGTAGCTTCGCGCGAATTCAAAAACGTAGATATTTATTTAATTTTCTAAAGTGTTTTATTTAGTTGAAAAAGCGCATTATATATCACATGTAGTAATGGCAGAGCTAAGTAACCAAGGAAAACTGTTTCACGTACACTTAGCTACAGGTGTAGCTTCTGATACCGTTAATGCATCAATTGATTTTTATTGAATGTCTTGACGTGTGCTGATGGATTTCTGTCACGTGGTGACTGTTCGTGGTACATATGAAAAATCAAAGTACACCGTCCACTTCGTTGTGGCAGGTTTATTTTTTCTCACAGTGTATATGCAGAAAGACAATTTCTGTCATTTCTCTGAAGAAACGGATGTTTCTCATCCAATTACACGTTATCCATTTTCTAGAGAAAGAAAAACTTCATTACACTGAGACTTACTTGAAAATCATTATTGCTGTTGTTACATTAAAGTTAATGTTATAAAGTCCACTCCCAGCATCAAATCAATAACCTTGACTTTTCATAACTCGAAGAACACACTTCTTTCCTAAGGGTTAACAAATTAAACATAGAAGTCATAAAATCTAGTTTAAAAGTTTCTTTACTTGATAAAGACCATTTAGATTTATCATTCTACGAAGTTCAAATCGATAAAAGCCATTTAGATTTATCATTCTATAAGTTTCAAATCGATAAAAACCATTTAGATTTATCATTCTAGAAGTTTCAAATCGATAAAGACCATTTAGATTTATCATCCTACAAGTTTCAAATTGATAAAGACCACTTAGATTTATCATCCTACAAGTTTCAAATGGATAAGGACCATTTAGATTTATCATCCTACAAGTTTCAAATGGATAAAGACCATTTAGATTTATCGTCCTATAAGTTTCAAATCGATAAAAGCCATTTAGATTTATCATTCTATAAGTTTCAAATCGATAAAGACCATTTAGATTTATCATCCTACAAGTTTCAAATTGATAAATACCACTTAGATTTACCATCCTACAAGTTTCAAATTGATAAAGACCATTTATATTTATCATCCTACAAGTTTCAAATGGATAAAGACCATTTAGATTTATCATCCTACAAGTTTCAAATGGATAAAGACCATATAGATTTATCGTCCTATAAGTTTCAAATCGATAAAAGCCATTTAGATTTATCATTCTATAAGTTTCAAATCGATAAAAACCATTTAGATTTATCATTCTATAAGTTTCAAACCGATAAAGACCATTTAGATTTATCATCCTACAAGTTTCAAATCGATAAAGACACAATAAATAATAACATCCGTAAATGAAAACAATATTTTTTTTCCTAGAATTAAAATTGTATGATAGTTAGTGTAATATTTCAATTAAAAAATTATTCTTTGAGATTTACAAAGATTTTTGAAGATATATCAGTAGAAAGTAATCTGAGCAGATGATTTTATTATTGTTCTAATTAATATCAGTTTTATTACTAAGCATGTCATAATAATAAGGTATTTCATTTTTAACAATTAGATTTTTATACTTATAGACGTGTTCACTAACTTTACAAATTTTATATCCATACTACATAGACCTCAATCTGAAACAATCAAATATTTTGAAATGCTTGTCCTGGAAAACAAACGTTTGAAACATGGGTCTGTATAACTTAGTATGGTTCTGTGTTACTTAGTATGGGTCTGTATTACTTAGTATGGGTCTGTATTTCTTAAGTACTCGCATATTATAAAAACCTTCACAAAAACAAATTGGTGACTGATTTATAGATTTGAAGGTTGATTCGGTAAGAAAGTTGCTATAATCTAAACCTCATCTTAAGTTCACCCAAAGTAATTAGTTCATGTGTAACCGTGTTGTATCATTAATGTGCACGTTAACAGCAACAAATAAACTGTTGGTGTAACAAAGCTTTGCTATTATTTTTTAACAACGTGTCCTTTATCAATATACTCAGAAACTACGAGAGATTCTGACACACACGTCCTAATTTATCTTCATACCTTTTGAAAATCGTAGTGCAGAATACACTTGATATCAATTATTAATTTTCTAGAACCAGTCATAGAAGTTTTAGATGAACCAAATACAATGACAACAGACATGCTGTTTCACCAAAATCACATCATTTCTGACTGAGCTTCGGAGTACAAATAGGGTAAAAAATCGGTTTATCTTTTTAACAGATAGGAATGTTTTTGTCCGTGATCCTGACACCACATAAACCTATCATTTCTGATCTCGGTTGCATTAAAAATGCGTCAAACATTCCTCCAAATTCATATAGTCGCGTTGGGGAAATCTTGCAGAGGAACAAACACGAACAAATGCGTACACAGTGGTGAAAACATGGCTTCCGCCCACAGGTAAGGTTATCAAATCTGATATTATTAATCAATTTGAAAATGTTTCTGTTCTACCATATGTCAATGCAATATTCTTAAGTGACCTTGGTTCGAATATATTTAATCTTTTGAACACTACAGCAAATTATATAAAAGAATAAATACATTAATACATAATTATTGTCATATTTTTACCGCTATTAAGGAGCATGAAAAATACCACGTTCATTTAATAAAGAAGTAATCTAATATTAAAAGAAATAAATATAGAAAATTACGTATTTACAGATAGTTTATCGAATTTATAATAGATTCTTTGAAGTACAAAGTTCATTGATTCTCAGGCATTGATGAAAACTTAAAGATACTTACATGCCCATCTATAAATTAACAGAGTCGAAAACAATCAATAAGACAACCATACAAACTAAGAATATACCTGAAGCTCATGCCACACGTGTTACCTTTTTATTGTTTGAAGATGTTCGAAATGAAAAGAAAAACAACAAATATTTCAGATTTACCTTTGTTCGATAGATGAAAGAGAACCCAATCACATAATCTTTTGTTATGTTTATTGGAGTAGAAATTGACAAGGAAATAATTGCCACAAGTTTCTCAAACTAGTCCTGTTTAAGAGATATAAGGAATAGAGCAATAATATATATATTCAACTAGTCAGTGTGTGTTATATACTTGACTGATATGAACAACAGATCAAGAACAGATGTTTCTAACTAGTCCAGTGTGTGTTATATACTTAACTAATATGAACAACAGAACAACCATAGATGTTTCTAACTAGTCAGTGTGTGTTACGTACTTAACTGATATGAACAACAGATCAAGAACACATGTTTCTAACTAGTCCACTGTGTGTTATATACTTAACTTATATGAACAACAGAACAAACACACATGTTTCTAACTAGTCCAGTGTGTGTTATATACTTAACTGATATGAACAACAGATCAAGAACAGATGTTTCTAACTAGTCCACTGTGTGTTATATACTTAACTAATATGAACAACAGAACAACCATAGATGTTTCTAACTAGTCCACTGTGTGTTATATACTTAACTGATATGAACAACAGATCAAGAACAGATGTTTCTAACTAGTCCAGTGTGTGTTACGTACTTGACTGAGTAACTACAGATGTGCCAAATTAGCCCAATGTTTATTGTATATATTCAACTGATATGAAGATATAATATGCACTATAAAATCTGCGTTATTTATCTGTTATTGATTAAGAAATAAACAATACAGGTATTTTAGTCAGAACAGTGCACGTCACTTTCTTTCCAGTACAGGTATTTCAGTCAGAACAGTGCACTTCACTTTCTTTACAGTACAGGTATTTTACGTCAGAACAGTACACTTCACTTTCTTTCCAGTACAGGTATTTCAGTCAGAACAGTGCACGTCACTTTCTTTACAGTACAGGTATTTTACATCAGAACAGTACACTTCACTTTCTTTACAGTACAGGTATTTTACGTCAGAACAGTGCACTTCACTTTCTTTACAGTACAGGTGTTTTACGTCAGAACAGTACACTTCACTTTCTTTACAGTACAGGTATTTCAGTCAGAACAGTGCACGTCACTTTCTTTACAGTACAGGTATTTTACATCAGAACAGTACACTTCACTTTCTTTACAGTACAGGTATTTTACGTCAGAACAGTGCACTTCACTTTCTTTACAGTACAGGTGTTTTACGTCAGAACAGTACACTTCACTTTCTTTACAGTACAGGTATTTTACGTCAGAACAGTACACTTCACTTTCTTTACAGTACAGGTATTTCAGTCAGAACAGTGCACTTCACTTTCTTTACAGTACAGGTGTTTTACGTCAGAACAGTACACTTCACTTTCTTTACAGTACAGGTATTTCAGTCAGAACAGTGCACTTCACTTTCTTTACAGTACAGGTATTTTACGTCAGAACAGTGCACTTCACTTTCTTTACAGTACAGGTGTTTTACGTCAGAACAGTACACTTCACTTTCTTTACAGTACAGGTGTTTTACGTCAGAACAGTACACTTCACTTTCTTTACAGTACAGGTATTTTACGTCAGAACAGTACACTTCACTTTCTTTCCAGTACAGGTATTTCAGTCAGAACAGTGCACGTCACTTTCTTTACAGTACAGGTATTTTACGTCAGAACAGTACACTTCACTTTCTTTACAGTACAGGTATTTTACGTCAGAACAGTGCACTTCACTTTCTTTACAGTACAGGTGTTTTACGTCAGAACAGTACACTTCACTTTCTTTACAGTACAGGTGTTTTACGTCAGAACAGTACACTTCACTTTCTTTACAGTACAGGTATTTCAGTCAGAACAGTGCACGTCACTTTCTTTACAGTACAGGTATTTTACATCAGAACAGTACACTTCACTTTCTTTACAGTACAGGTATTTCAGTCAGAACAGTGCACGTCACTTTCTTTACAGTACAGGTATTTTACATCAGAACAGTACACTTCACTTTCTTTACAGTACAGGTATTTTACGTCAGAACAGTGCACTTCACTTTCTTTACAGTACAGGTGTTTTACGTCAGAACAGTACACTTCACTTTCTTTACAGTACAGGTGTTTTACGTCAGAACAGTACACTTCACTTTCTTTACAGTACAGGTATTTCAGTCAGAACAGTGCACGTCACTTTCTTTACAGTACAGGTATTTTACATCAGAACAGTACACTTCACTTTCTTTACAGTACAGGTATTTCAGTCAGAACAGTGCACGTCACTTTCTTTACAGTACAGGTATTTTACATCAGAACAGTACACTTCACTTTCTTTACAGTACAGGTATTTTACGTCAGAACAGTGCACTTCACTTTCTTTACAGTACAGGTGTTTTACGTCAGAACAGTACACTTCACTTTCTTTACAGTACAGGTATTTTACGTCAGAACAGTACACTTCACATTCTTTACAGTACAGGTATTTTACGTCAGAACAGTACACTTCACTTTCTTTCCAGTACAGGTATTTCAGTCAGAACAGTGCACGTCACTTTCTTTACAGTACAGGTATTTTACGTCAGAACAGTACACTTCACATTCTTTACAGTACAGGTATTTTACGTCAGAACAGTGCACTTCACTTTCTTTACAGTACAGGTATTTTACGTCAGAACAGTACACTTCACATTCTTTACAGTACAGGTATTTTACGTCAGAACAGTACACTTCACTTTTTTTACAGTATAGGTATTTTACGTCAGAACAGTGCACTTCACTTTCTTTACAGTACAGGTAATTCAGTCAGAACAGTACACTTCACTTTCTTTCCAGTACAGGTATTTCAGTCAGAACAGTGCACTTCACTTTCTTTACAGTACAGGTATTTCAGTCAGAACAGTGCACGTCACTTTCTTTACAGTACAGGTATTTTACATCAGAACAGTACACTTCACTTTCTTTACAGTACAGATATTTTAGTCAGAACAGTGCACGTCACTTTCTTTACAGTACAGGTATTTTACGTCAGAACAGTGCACTTCACTTTTTTTACAGTATAGGTATTTTACGTCAGAACAGTGCACTTCACTTTCTTTACAGTACAGGTAATTCAGTAAGAACAGTGCACTTCACTTTCTTTACAGTACAGGTATTTTAGTCAGAACAGTGCACTTCACTTTCTTTACAGTACAGGTATTTTAGTCAGAACAGTGCACTTCACTTTCTTAACAGTAAAGGTATTTTACGTCAGAACAGTGCACTTCACTTTCTTTACAGTATAGGTATTTTACGTCAGAACAGTGCACTTCCCCTCTCTTTACAGTATAGGTATTTTACGTCATAACAGTGCACTTCACTTTCTTAAAAGTATAGCTATTTTACGTCAGAACAGTGCACTTCCCCTCTCTTTACAGTATAGGTATTTTACGTCAGAACAGTGCACTTCACTTTCTTTACAGTATAGGTATTTTACGTCAGAACAGTGCACTTCCCCTCTCTTTACAGTATAGGTATTTTACGTCAGAACAGTGCACTTCACTTTCTTTACAGTATAGGTATTTTACGTCAGAACAGTGCACTTCACTTTCTTTACAGTATAGGTATTTTACGTCAGAACAGTGCACTTCACTTTCTTTACAGTATAGGTATTTTACGTCAGAACAGTGCACTTCACTTTCTTTACAGTACAGGTATTTTACATCAGAACAATTCACTTCACTTTCTTTCCAGACGCCGTGGCTTTAGAATCAGGTCATCAGTGATGTTTTAAATGCAATAACGTGTGCTAAGCCTTTTACAGGATTGAAGTCGAAAGAAACTACAGCTACATTAAATTAATTGATATTCTGCCACATTCTTTCAGTTTACAGATGTTACACAATAACCTACTGCTCACTTAACGGGTGCTTCATTAGTGTTAGCTAGCAGCGTTTGTTCGCTATCTCATATTGAGTGGAAGCCGTTTAGTTTGCTTAAATTAATACTCTTTTCAATGCACTAAAGCAAGGACGTAGTTGCCTGTCTAGACGCAAGTTGTTAGATTTGTAATTCAAGAATTATCATATTATTTACTAACCTGTTAACTTCTATTAATTGAATGACGTACCGCATTTGTTAAGATTCAATTTGATCGATGAATAATTCACCAGACACTTGTTCCGTAGATAATTCAGTTTTGATTCAACCTAAGAGAGAGAATTTGAACATTTACATGGTGATCAGATGATCAAATTACACGTACACTGATTTGATATTATTTAACAAGTATATTGGAGCCCGATGATCAAAGGTTATCGGGCGTGCAGTGTAGTTGAACTAGATGTGTTTTACGCAATAAAAGACGCTTTAATGGAGTTTCCAACATACTTTTAAGTTCGACTGAATTCCTATGTAAATGGTACAGTCGGATTCTTGTTGAATTATGAAGTGCATTGTGAAACAAGGCTTTTGTTTTACTATATATTTTATTGACTTAACTGCTTTAACCGAAATTACACTCATTTCTAACAGGCCCAGTTACGACCAGGAAGTTAGAGCGATTGAGTTGTAATCCAAGAGTCGAAGGTTCGAATCCCCGTAACACTAAACATGCTCGCTCTTTCAGCAGTGGGGCGTTATAATGTGTCAGTCAATCCTACTATTCGTTTTACAATCCTACTTGTAAAAGAGTAGCCCACGAGTTTGTGGTGGGTGGTGATGACTAGCTGCCTTCCTGTAGTCTCACACTGCAAAAATTAGGGACAGATAGCACAGATAGCTTTCGTGTAGCTTTTCGCGAAATTTGAAACAAATAAACAAACAAAAATCATCGCAATAGTTTGACTTCTTCAGTTGTAATCTCCAGAGACTAGCTTCTTTTCGGTCCACTGCTTGTACAGTCTACGGATTTGCAAGATAAACTCATGGGTTTGTTTACTCTTGGTGGACCCAGCAGATAGTCCGATGGGGTTTTGCTAAAAAAGAAAACACAAACAAACATATTTTTTCGAGTAATCATTTGCATGTAGTTTGAATACATAAAATCTATATATTTTTGTTCAGTTGTTGATTAGATTTAACATAAATCACACAAACTGAATTCTTCATTTCGTCAAATTTATACATCTCATGATCTATCAAAATTTTTTTTCTCAGTCGATCACTAATTACATTTATTTTAAATACTGGATTCGTTTTTCACAATAGTTTTTCGAATCCCAAAACCTGAATTATTCCCAATGTTTTATTTTACAGCTTATATCTAAAGAACCAGTTTTCCACCTGATCACTAATTTTACCTGGATTAGAAATCACTCTCCTCTGATAGTTGATTTCCTTTTCATGAGTTTGGTTTCAATACATTTTATATTAAATATATTATATATTATATATTAAATATATTATATATTTTAATGTTTGAACAAACTTTCTGAATCTTTTTTTTATTTGATTTAAACTTTTTGCTGGTTCTTTTGACCTTTGGTTTCAATGATTGGATGTTAGTTTTATCGTACAGATTTGAGTAAATGAACTTCTGTTCATTTCAACCGCGTCGTTTCTCACAGTAAGAACATCTGAAAACCCACGAACCTACAGTTATAAAATCCATGTTTTTATAATGAAGGTTCCAACATAGTTTTAAGTTCAATTGAATTCCTTTGTAAATGGTACAGTTGGATTCTCGTTAAATAATGAACTGGTTTATAAAATTCGTAAGAAACTAGAGAAAATAATCTTGTCGTTATGAGGCTCCTAATGTCAGATCTTTAAATTTTATATTCTTGATATCAAATATGTCTTCTATAATGATAGTATGCAATTAACAAAGTAAAATAGAGACCTATTGATATTATAAGCATAGATTTACGCTTCATCCTAATGCTTTACTGTAAATCTATAATTATCGTATTTACTTTTAAAACATAGTTTCACACTAGTTTAATATGACAAAAGTGTCATTAACTTATTTGGGATATGTTAAATGGCTTCAAAGACCATATTTGTTTCAGAAAACCAACAAATCTGAACATAAAAGGAGGCACTTTAACTATTATTGTTACCATAAGTTATAAAACTGGATGTGTCATCCCTAAATGACGATATTTATATTTTTTAAATCATTTGGTTAATGAAATACACATACGTTTCAGTGTTACGATAATATAAACTAGTCTGTAATCGCATGACTTCTTAAAGAGTGTTATTGTTTAGAAATTTATCGAATAAACAGCAAAAATCGTCAGTTGAACAATAAAGATGGATTAGATATATTCCACTGCTAGATCATCACGTTGTTTCACATCTCCTTGTAATGTTTTTTATAATATAGAATTAGGTGCAATTGACGTGATATGAGTATCAATAACCATTAGCCTGTAGTGTGTTTATTTTACTACGTCTCCATATTAGGAGTCAGTCCACAATGGTATATCTGCGATGTGCCTCACCACTATCGAACCTAGAATTTTACCGTTTTAAGCTCTTGACTATGTAGATGTAGTTTTGTTGACATGTTATTAGATATTCCTCTCTGCTTTCGCTCGCAGACTCTTAGAATGTATTTAATGATTTGTTTGTTTGACTCGTTTCGGGAACAAGAAAACCGCCTTGCTGGTTTGCAGGTTCTTGTGAATGATTGCAAAACGGATTGAAAAATATTAAAATAATAAATAATTAAAACAAATAAATAAACATAATTATACTATTACTATTATTATTCTTACTCTAATTTTGGTTTACAAATAACTTAAGTAAACTATATAATAATTGCAATGCACTTTGTTAACTTATTTCACACCATAACAATAGTTGCGTGTGAAATTGATATTATAAATAGCACCTTGAAGATTTATACATTTTTATCAGTACCAATAAATCGGAAACGGCGTATTCTTGTACAGGGCTTCCTCGAAGGATTAAGAAAAGATGACAGCCTACAGTGTATGTTTTTTTATTACATTATCTAAATATTGTATTATGGCTGTTAGGAAAATTTGTTTAGCCAAAAATATCCATTTAAATCTGTTGTCATTTTATAAAAGTCAGTTAATAAAGAAAATAAGTTTTGATGATTCCAGGTATGTTGTTCGTAATGATGTCAATTCTTTCTTTCAAGTTTATTTTAAATTTGTTCGTCCTTTGTTAACAACGTTACATTATTGTGTGTCCTTTGAGCAATTACAGATAGTATTAGGTGCATTTTATTGTATATAACTGTGTATTTGGTGTTTGTACTTGTTTTGTATGTAATATATGTGATTATGAGGCCTCTTCAAGAAGTCTGTAAATAAAAAAAATATATTTTGTTTACTTCCGCTCATAATAATGATTGCTGTTTTCTTCCCTTGACGCTGCAGTTACTTGGATCTCTCCAGTAAGAGCAACTTCCTCACTTGCCTTCTGTTTTGAATGATAGTTTGTTTGTTCTTTGAACTTCGTCCAAAGATACACGAGGGCCGTCTGTGTTAGCCGTCCCTAATTTATCAGTGTAAGACTAGAGGGAAGGCAGCTACTCATCACCACCCACCGCCAATTCTTGGGCTACTTTTTTTACCAACGAATAGTGGAATTGGTCGTCATGTTAACAGGACGAGCATGTTTGGCGCGATGGGGATTCGTACCCGCGACCCTCAGATTATGAGTCGAACGCCTTAACCCACCTAACCATGGCGAGCTGTTCTGAATGATAATAAAGTCATTAGAAATAGTTCGCTAGTGGGTCAGCAGTAATTTTCTGACTTATTTTACAACTTCAAAATGCCAGGTTTGATTCCTTCCTGTGTGCAGAGTACAGATAGACCATTGTATAACAAAGAAGCAACAGAATCTTTCAAATAAAACAATAATAATTGATTTTAAAAATAAATCAATAAATATTATTGTGTGATGTTAATAATCATAGTTCTTATTTGTAAATGACTGAAATAAAATTGATAATAGTTGCGTTTCTCTTATAGCAAAGCCACATTGGGCTATCTACTGGGTCCACCGAGGGGAATCGAACCCCTGATGCTGTTTTGAAAATTCAGCGGGGGACAAAAATAGTTGAAACTTATTTAATTAGTTCAATTCTTATTATAATTGTTGTTCATGTAGTTGATTATATGAATAAGTCCTCGATAAAAAACAAAACAAAAACCTAGGTTTATCGAGTCCAGCCACCCTGATGAACCTTGGTATAATAAGTTATAAAATAATAATAATAAATAATTTGTGTTAAGTTAAATAAATAAGACACTGAATATGGGGAATATTGTAACGGATATTCTTTATCCTTCATCTCTAAGTTTTTTTTATAATTTAACAGGCAGGGAATGAACTTTTCAATAATGGTTGCGATACCTGTTACAGAAATGTTCTCTTGATAGAAGATTCCTTCACTTAGATAAAAAATGTTACAAAACAAAAGTGAACACATTTGATTTCGTGTTTACGACATGTTACGTAACCATGTTTGAAATATTTTGTTTGTTTGTTTGTTTGGAATTAAGCACAAAGCTACATAATGTGCTATCTGTGCTCTGCCAACCATGGGTATCGAAATCGGGATTCTAGCGTTGTAAGTCCGCAGACATGCTGCTGTGTCAATGTGTGGGGGTGTCTGAAAGAAACAGACGCTCCTGAAGTAATATAAGTAAAATTCTGTCTGGCATATTAGTTTTACTAGATAGTAGTTTAACACTCCTACGAAAAGACGTCTCTAGTCTTGATTTTTCCAAGCCCGTTCCTCTGGCTGTGGTTTCGCTAGATAGTAGATAGGGACAGTGTGAATCTCGTTAATCCATTCATTAATGGATTTAAATGGCAATTTCATTTAAATACAAAATTATTAGCCTAATATTAATAACCTTTCAAGTTGCTCTGGGGCCTATTAGGCCCCACTTTTCGTAGGAGTGTTAAAAACGTCACGATATATTTTTTGACTTTAAGAAGAAGGAAACTTCCTTAAACCAAATTCACTGTTGTACAAACATTGTTGTCATTTCACTTTACTCTTGATTTTTAATTTTATCATTAGATCAGACAAAATACTATTTATGATATGTTTAATTTGACTATTAGATCAGAGATATACTGTTTATTATACGTTTAATTTGACAATTAGATCAGAGAAATACTATTCAGTACATATTTAATTTGACATTTGGAGAGATAATTCAAAGCTTATAAAGATGTATTTGTTCATGTCTTTACGCCCATCACAGATTTTTCTGTTCTTCCTTCTTCCAGTTTCTGGATGACTTGTTTCCAACTGAAGATTTAACTTCCTGTTTTACCTTAAACACTTCAAAACCCTGTGTCAGTAAGAGGTTAACTAGAGATGTCGGCAAGTCCTTCTTTTGTTTCACAAGCTGTGTATTGTCTTGTCTCACACATAAATCAATAAAAGTACTTCGACTCGGAACAAATTCTTGGGCTCCATGTTGCTTCAGGGATTGTACATAGTAATCTAATTTACGATTTTGTGTGCTGTTCATGTAAAAGAAGTGGAAAGTGGTACTTGCAAAACAAAGACTTTAATACTCGATATCACCGCTGACATTTCGTACAACCTCAAGCACTGTCCTCCTGTCCTTCTGCACTTTGATTGGTCGTTTTCCAGTAGTATATACAAAGTGTGGGGTGTAGGAATCTCTTTAGGTAAGTTACAGAAAGAATGAATAATAGTGCACGTGGTTTTCTCATTACCGATCTCTGAAGTTTGTTTGTTATATATGTTTCTCAACGGTATTTAAATGCAAGCAACCAGTTGTATTTTGAAAGTCATTTCAAACGTCAGATAATTTATAAGTACGTTTTAATGTTCATTAAGATGCCAGATATGTTATTTTATAGATTATAGTGCAGCTTGTATAAACATTATAGCCATCAAAGTTTGTGCGGAAATCCCTTCTATTAGAACTTGTATGAGAACTGACCAATTACGTCATCATGAGCGCAGACTTTCGAAATGTGTGTTTTTGTGGGTTTTCTTATAGCAAAGCCACATCGGGCTATCTCCTGAGCCTACCGAGAGGAATCGAACCCGTGATTTTAACGTTGTAAACCCGTAGACGTACTGCTGTACTAGCGGGGGGGGCGGCTTTCGAAATCAAACAACAATAAACGAGAATTAATGCAACTGTTTATGTTCATGATGTATACAAATAATTTATAATATTGGACATTTTAAATATCTCAGTAACTCATTATATGTGTCGAAGAATAATTTTCATTTTCTTTAGAAATTTCGGGTGAAATAAAAAATATGCTAATATTTTTATTATATTTTAAATTTAAATAAAGTTTTTTATTTGTATCAATGTCAGTATTAATGGAGAACGTTTTACTTTTTATCTATATACGTATAAAGACGAAATGTGTGTTTATTTGCACCCTAATTTCTCCTAGCCTATTGGGTTTTGTGTAACGCTACACGAGGGCTATCTGCGCTAGCCGTCCCTAATGTTGCAATGTAAAACTAGAGGGAAGATATCTATTCATCAGCACTCACCGCCAACTCTTGGGCTACTCTTTTACCAACGAACAATGGGATTAACCGCACATCATCACGTCCCTATGGCTGAATAGGCGATCATGTTTGCTGTGACGGACACTCGAACCAGCGATTCTTAGATTACAGACCAGCCTAGTGGGCGAATTTCTACCAAAATGTATATATAAACACAATGAACTACGAGGAAAGACTTAAGGGAGTCAAAATTAAACTTAAACTTATTTCTATTTTGTAAATCCTCTTGGCTGAGTACTCCCAGTTTATTATGTTAATCTTGACAGGTTGAAGTTTGAGACAATGTTGAATATTCTAAATAGATTCAAGGCCAAAGTATGAAAGTTGCTGGACTGTTTCTCAAAGAATCATGCTTTTCTAGTGGAAAATGAGAAGTAAGGTGTTCAATGGTGACATCACCTCAAAAGTTTTACTTGTTGGTAGATGGAAAACAAACTGCAAATGTTGTTTTGGAAGTATTTATGCTATAATTCTAAAAAAATTGAGATGTTCAAGTTATTACTTTGAAATACACGATAAATATTAATGTTATATTGTTTTAATTAAGTCTGAACATTACCCGTCAGTTGACAGGTATTTCATGAGCTTGTGTTAAATAAAACAAGTACACTTTTTACACTTTTAAAACGGGGTATGTGACTAAATATCTATTATTATGAACATTCAGAATTATCTTTCTTCTTGAGAATGTCTTTATAGCAAGGTTTGGATACTTACATGAAATTAATTAGTCCTTGAAACTCTATAAACTTAATGCTGTAATATCCAAAGTCAGACTTGTTGGGCCCCGGCATGGTCAGGTGTGTAAAACGTTCGACTTCTAATCTGAGGGTCGCAATTTCGTTTCCCCCTCACACCAAACATGTTCGCTCTTTCAGCCGTGGGTCAATGACGGTCAATCCCACTATTCGTTGGTAAAAGGGCAGCTCAAGAGTTGGCGGAGGGCGGTGATGATCAGCTGCATTCCCTCTAGTCTTACACTGCTAAATTAGGGACGGCTAGCGCAGATAGTCTTTGTGTAGCTTTTTGCGCGAAATTCAAACCAAACCAAACTAGACTTGCTGACCAAATTTGCTGAATTCTTAATTATCATGTTAAAACGAATCACTTCTGCTGTTTTATTGTAGACAACATGTTCTGAACTTCCGAAAGAAAATATTAACTGGACTAACACCGACCTTTGATAACATTCTTCAAAACTTTAACAAATTGTAGACCAGTCAAGCAACATGAAATGTGCCATAGATCTTTATAAGACTTTTTTTAAATGCAATCCTCGTGTCAACCTATTATTGAAGCCATGGGACTTTTACATAGAGGGAGCTCAGGCACTCTGTGTCCGTTCAGCTGAAATCAGTACAACAAAGCCGACGGAATGAATACCAGTAGACATGAATTTCAGGAATCTAGAACAATTTATTGAGACAACTTTAAGTCTTTTTGTGAAATAGACTCTTTGATGTTATATATTTCCCATTCATTTCAAAAAACTCTTTGTGTATGGTTATTTTTTAAAATTTTCTTTTGCCAATTGATAATGGTCTAGAAAAGTCGCTGGGGAAGGTGACCTCTAGGAACAAAATGGATGATATTAAGGTAACTTAAGTACCTGTAGGTGTTTATATTATAGATACGTACGTGAGTGTGTAAGGATATATTGCGTATCACACGTATCTTGTTCCTATTATCCAAAAAGCTAGAATATCAGTGAAAGTTATGTACAATAGCTAATAGATATAATTTAACACACGATACAGAAATATGATTCTAACCTTTTTGATTTCGTGGAGTTAAATTTCCCCAACAATTACAAATCTTCCCAACAATTTCTATCACTCAGTTGTATTCGTATTGGTATTTTCGGTCACGTGTTGCATACGACCAGGACAGAGGTTCAAATATAATAGTCATACATATTAAAGGAGTGACTAGAAAAGAAACAACCAAACAAACCGTGGTTTTTGAGCTGGATTACAGGATTGTTCGTATCTTCTCATAATAATTACAAAGCTGAAAATGAGATGTGCGTTCAGCGGTATCATGTTTCGAACATTGGACGTTTTGCCATAATAACCAATAGTCCATGCTTGGACTAAATAAATAACCCATTTCACCAAGTTCATAAATCTTTAACTGAAATTTAAAATAATTATTCTTAAAGTAATTTAACTGAAAATAATATCCAGTTACAGCTGCTTTAAAAATGAGAGAATTATGTCACAAGTTTAATATATGGTAAATCAGAGTGGTGTGTCACAGGTTTAATATATGGTAAATCAGAGTGGTGTGTCACAGGATTAATATATGGTAAATCAGAGTGGTGTGTCACAGGTTTAATATATGGTAAATCAGAGTGGTGTGTCACAGGTTTAATATATGGTAAATCAGAGTGGTGTGTCACAGGATTAATATATGGTAAATCAGAGTGGTGTGTCACAGGTTTAATATATGGTAAATCAGAGTGGTGTGTCACAGGTTTAATATATGGTAAATCAGAGTGGTGTGTTACAGGTTTAATATATGGTAAATCAGAGTGGTGTGTCACAGGTTTAATATATGGTAAATCAGAGTGGTGTGTCACAGGTTTAATATATGGTAAATCAGAGTGGTGTGTCACAGGATTAATATATGGTAAATCAGAGTGGTGTGTCACAGGTTTAATATATGGTAAATCAGAGTGGTGTGTTACAGGTTTAATATATGGTAAATCAGAGTGGTGTGTCACAGGTTTAATATATGGTAAATCAGAGTTGTGTGTCACAGGTTTAATGCAAGATAAATTAGAGTTATACGCCATAAGTTCAATATATTATAAATCAGAATTGTTTGTCACAAGTTAATGTACGGCAAATCAGAATCGTTTGTCTTAAATTTGTATTTTTCTCATTTTTGTACTTTTAAAAATGAACTTTCGAAAAACATACTTTTAATGATTTGTCGAAATTAATAATTAACCTATATTACAAAATAACAAGTGAACTTCTATTAGTGAAATAGAGAAAATGGTCATTCCAATAACTATCACCATAATAATCTCAATGTTGTTTGAGGAATATAGGATATTTGTTTCCGTTTTGATTCATTTCAAAAATTTTAAACGTGTATTTAGAAATTAACACAATAAGCCTTAAAAGTGAATTTAAAGCCTAGTGAAAAATTTCTAGGAAATTGTTATTAGTCCTAGAGTGTATTCAACTAAATATCTCCCCTTAATAATATGAAACAATTAATTACAATTTGAAGAAAATTTTCATATATCTTGTTTCCTTAATTAACATGGTAATAATTTTAAGATTATTCTAGATTACGTAACTATTTAACAGCTTATATTTTTAGGCGGTATTAACCCTAACACGTAAGGATAATGCGCAGTTACAGATATTCACCACTAGAAACATATTCAACATTATTATTACGATATGAGCTTCAGCACATATAAATGTGATGCCTTCTTTATCCTAAACTTACAATCACTTAAGACAAACACGTTAAATAGTTTAGTTGGTTGTGGGATTACTTCTTATATGTTTATTTACTTTCAAAACACGTGATTAATAAAAGTGTAGGTTATGAGATAAAAATACGTCTTTCATTATTAATAATTATATGATGAATTAAACGTAAAATTATACAGAGGCTTCTTAACTTTTTAATTACATAGTACAATATCTGAAATATATCCCAGATTGTAATTCTTAAGCTAAATTATCACTAATCTCCAGACGGACGATTCTTTACGAATTAGTCTACTCTTTGTATTTTGTAAGCTGTTTATCTAACAGAACCTTCAACATTAATCATAGCTGTGTTTTGTTTCATATATCTGAAAATAAAGGTGAAGGCTATTGGAGAATTTCGAGATGCCGAGAAACATATTTGAAGTAAAAATGTATTATCAAGACGTCTGGTATGGGTATTAAAACTTTAATTATAATAAAGTACAGAACAACGTTTTGACCTTCATAGGTCATCTTCATGTTAACAAAGACGACCTAAGAAGGTCAAAATATTGTTATGTACAACATTTTAATTAAAGTTTTAATACCCATACCAGCCGTCTTGAGAATACATTTTTATTGGAGAGATCAGCTCAGAGCGAACAAAATCGGATATTTTCCTTTTAGACAGAAATAAATTCATTCTCTTTCTTTAATGTGTTAATATTCAGAGTAAGGTAGAAATCTGAATATATTTTTCATCTATTCACTAAGTTCCCCAACAATAACATAGCTGTTTCAGCTGGCATGACGGGAATTATGTATCTTACTTTCTTCTTTTATATATTACGAGTTCCAAATCCCCATTTTCAATTTGCGAAACTAGCCGTTAAGACTTAGAACGTTGCAGTTAGACAGCAAAATTTTGGTCTGTATTATTTTATCATTTCAGATTCTAGCTTGACAAGCACGTAATGCCATTTTTAAATCAGGGGCTTCAGATGGTGATGATGCACGAGGTGGTTCTGGAACGAGCACCCCATAACTGGCCTTATATTGTTTTTCATTCCAAGCAGACATTAGATGAAGAAAGCGTATTCCATTCAACGTTTTCATTTCTTGAGGTTTCTTCCATACTTCCCGTCTCCTATTAGGGGGAGGATATTCATTTTGTGTTCTGAAGCAATGCTTAATTGAAGGAAAAGACTAAATTATATTTCGAATTAACCGACTACAATCATTGACCGGAATCGGAATCGTATTTAATAATTATTCTGTCATAAACTTCGTCGATAGAGAGGTTTTATTCCGTGAGTTTATCCGTTGTATTCAATTGTTTAATGTTTCATTATCCCAATAACTTATTTTTTAATTTCGAAAAAAACTGAGCTATAAACAATCAAAATATTAACTCGATTCTAGAAATGTGAGATTTCAATAGATAAAAATATTTTTCTACAAGATTGATAGAAACGTGTTTCAAGGGCCGGTGCTACGGTGATTCGAACCCTCAGATTACGACTTAAATCACCGTCGTACCAAACGTGCTCTCCCATTCAGTCGTGGGGGCGTTGTAATGTGACGATCAATCTTACTATTAGTTAATAAAAGATTAGCCCAACAGTTGGCGGTGGGTGGGCTTTCCTTCTAGTCTTACATTGCAAAATTAGGTACGGCGAGCGCAGATAGCCCTCGCGTAGCTTTGCGCAAAATTCAAAACCATACAAACAAACAAACAAACGTGTTTCAGAAATTTAATGTTTTTACGTCAACTCAAAAAAAATAATTTTTTACACTTAAAAATGGACGACATTTCTTCGATGTAATTTTGACTTGTTATTGCTTTTATTTAGTCAAACTACGTTTGTAAAACTCCAGGAAATTCTTACGTATTGGGTGTAAAATATAATCATGTCTTTTCCTACGTTGATTGTTTTGTCCTGTCTGTGAACAAGCAACTCACTGAATACACAGCTTTGACACTTTGTGAGCTAACACACCTCTTCTATCATTCAGCATAACCCTCCAGTGGTAGAGCAGTATGTGGGCGAACTTCAAACTCTACAAACCATGTTCAATACCTTTGAAATCCAGAGCACATATCGCTTTTTATGTAGCTTTGTGTTATTTATTCGATTGGAAATTATAAGCAGTGTAGTTTTACACGTTCAGCGTGTTTGACTTTGTATCTGGAGATTCAGAGGTTGGGTTGCTCATCTTACACTACTGTAAGTGAGTAGTTTAACATTAAGGCTAATAAATAATTTGTATTCTGTCTTTAATTATAAAACATAGATAGTCTTAATACGAGACTTTCCATCACTTTTTCTTCTTAATTGTTTGTTTTGAATTTCGCGAAAAGCTACGCGAGGGCTATCTGCACTAGCCGTCCCTAATTTAGCAGTGTAAGACTAGAGAGAAGGCAGCTTGTCGTCATCACCCACCGCCAACTCTTGGGATACTCTTTTACCAACGAATAGTGGGATTGACCGTCCTTTTATAACGCCCACAAGACTGAAACGACGAGTATGTTTGATGTGACTGGGATCGAACCTGTAACTCTCAGATTACGAGTCGAGTGCCTTAATCACCTAGCCATTCTGGGCCTTTTCCTTCTTAAACTTGTGCAGACTTTATCCAGTTTATTTGTGTTTTATACAAATTGTGCAGATACTGAGTGTTGTTGTGTAGCACGAGGCTTCTCCATGAGATGCGCGAGTTTTGTCCACTATATAGTCGCAACCAAATAATTAACCAATCAAAAACGCTTTAGATATATTAGAATTACGTTTCAAGCACATATATCACAATGTAAAGTATTTGAAACTATCTTATATATTTTCTTAGCGATTTTTAGAATATTAACGTTTTAATAATATCGAATATCGGGTTAAATAAAAAATTACTTCCGTAGTTTCGCCGAAATTATTCCGTTTCAAGAGTAAATAAAAGCACAATTTAGCTTGAGAAACATTTACGTCTTGATTTTGAAGTTTATATGTCATGTTGTGTTGTAGCCTACAAAGTAAATAATTCTTTCCCTGATTCATGGGGGCAGAGTACAGATAGCCCATTGTGTAGCTTTGTGCTTAATTCAAAACAATAACTTTTCCTGATTCATGGCCTGCGAATGTTTACTCACGTCGCTACAATACAAATTTAAACGCTAAGCGTCTCTTAGGTGATGTCATTTTAGTGTTTACTCACTGACAGACAAGACGCTACTGTATTGTAGTGCGAGTAGTTAAAACAGGTTACCTCTCCAGGTGGTTTTCAACCTTCTTTCGCGGAATTAAAGTTTTTGAACCATCGTTTCGGAACAGCATCAAAGTAATTTGTAAACAGTGCTCGCCACTTCCACTTAAGACAAAATACGTACACTATTTATTTATAACGGAAGTTCCAAGTGTCTTAACGACATATGACGTCAAAGACAAGGTTCAGCTTTAATAAACCTTCGGTGTTATTTGAAGTTTGGCAACTTTTAGATTAACAAATCTTCCTGAATTTTTGACATAATGTTCACTTTTATATGTTAATTACGTTTATTTTCACTTGATTATATGACTAAGTTTCCTCATGTGTAGAAAAATAACATTAATTGGCCATTTCAACATTATTTTTGTAGTGCTGCAGACCTCCTAGAGGCATAGCGGTATGTCGGCAACACCGCTAGAAAACGGGTTTCAAAATTAGTGGTGGGCAGAGCACAGCTAGTCCATTGTGTAGTTTTGTGCTGAGTTCCAAACGAACAAAATACAATTGTTCTGTAGTCTTGTTTAGTTCAATTAATCAAAGACCAATGTATTCATCCGTTAGTTTTTGTATTATTCAGATCAGGAGTTGTATGTGATGATGTAAGGTTAACCAGGTAATAAACGAATTTTAAAGTTTCATTTTCTCCCAGTATAGTTTCATGACGAGCCCCTGCTAACTCACACATCCCTGAAGAAGAAAACAAAAGCATATGAGATAAAGAAGTTACAAATATGATGTTTGTATTCGTTAAGCACATGTCATATACAATAATTTATAAGAGCTCTTTTCACTTTGCACGGGAGCAAAACCTGATTTTGTGCATTTGGCAAGTACTCCTCTGGGGTATAAAATAAACACATTTTGTCATAATTTGAAATTTGACTTATGGAACCTTAGTAAGTATCGAGAAAGAGATCAGGTCTTGTGGTATATGTAAAACAAGTTAAATTAGGCTTAAATTTTCAAAATCTCTATATACTTGCACGATTTTCATCTGCTTTAGTGGAGAAGTGCAGTTTACTCAAATTTATCGAAATTACCTTCTCTTCAATCCCTAAACAAAGGTTATACTGCGCAGCCGCAACGATTTAAATACATATTATCATATCTCGACCAATAGGAGCTTCGTATTTTAATCTTACTTCGATAACACTGCATTGACCACAGAACAACAAAAACTCTAACAACAGTTTTATGAATAATACCCTTTCTGAGATTAGAGAGTAACAGTGTATTTTTGTCTTATCATATCAGCCATATCAGTGATAAGATATATTTCTGATCATCCAACACGTGTTTGGAGCTTTGCCAACAGCCATATTTGTCATGCGTTAAGTCAGCCACTTTCATCCCCTTTTACGCCCATCTGATTCTTTTAATTTTCTCTTGTTGTCTCCTCCTTTGCTTTTTTTTTTCTTTTGCTTAGTCACTCAATCTAATCCAGTTTATGTTTCACTCGAACAGTACCCCATAAATCTAATTTTCTATGCTTTTTATCCTGTTTCCAATGGAACTGATGTAGTTTCTCAAGTTTTGATCTTCCGAAATAGTCCTATTTTTCACTTCTATTTTTATTTTACGCGGCCTTTTTGTGCTTGAAATATTTATATGTCAGTTATTACTTTATAGAACTCGATGAGTTTTAATTTTTCAAGCCTAAAAAATTACTAGTAAAAACAAAGTAAGCAATCGAAGACGAAACGATGGTGTTAAAAATAAACCCACGTGAGTTACAACAATTCTCTACTCATAGATTTTCACATTACTAACGTTAAGTTTCACTTACTCTGCTAATATTGGTCTATTATTTATCAAGAATAACATTTTTAAATGTTTTTTTTTCATTGAAAATGTTTGTAATTAATTATTTCCAAGATATTTTAACGAACATTTTAATAATTTTCTGAGAATAAAAATACTGTCATGTGTTTCGCAAAACGTTTCTTGTTTTCCTGTCCAATATTTTTAATGTTACTTCGAAGGTTTGCTTATTAAAGTTTTCGATATTACGAAAACGTATCTCGCAGCATCCAGAATGACGTGAAAAATAAAACCATTAATTTAAAAACAAGTAAAGAGAATGCAGGTATCACATCACGTATCACGTGGTATTGGATTTCACGCTGAGCTTCATATAGGTCATACAGAAGTAAAATTACGTAACATGAAGCAATAAAGCCCTGTTTCTAGCGTGGAAATAATCTTCATAAAAAACCAATTAATTATAAATATCATTAGTGTTGACGTCACAACGATTAGAAAAAACGGAAATAAGAAGTAGGCATCTTTATTTCATATATGCTCTAAGTCTTAGAACATACACCACTAGACAGGTACAGTTCACACTCACTCATATTTGGGTTCGACATAGCCAGGTAGTTAGGGCGTTTTACTCGTAATCTGAGGATCACGGGTTCGATCCCTGTCACATCAAACATACTCGTCTTTTCAGACTTGTGGGCGTGATAAAGTGATGGTCAATCCCTCTATTCCTTGGTGAAAGAGTAGTCTGAGAGTTGGTGGTGGGTGGTGATGACTAGCTGCCTTTCCTCTTGTCTTACACTGCTAAATTAGGGACGGCTAGCGCAGATAGCCTTTGAATAGCTTTGCCCGAAATTCGAAACCAAACCAATCTTAAAATAAACAAAACAATATAAAATCATATCCAAAAAAAAGAATTAATACAAGTGACATCAATGAAAGTAACCCTTGCTTTGAAATGTCCGGAAATTAGTATAATTGTTCAAAGAGCTTGAAGTGAAACCTGCAGCACCCAAGATCGATAAGATAAAGGAAATTCATTTCAGGGTCTTTAGAAAACAAAACCAATGACATATTTAATAGATCGAATCTTTTGAAGAAAAAATGTTCGATGGAAAAGAAGAAAAATGAAAGATAATGTCAAATAACTTTAGCAAATGTATTATCAAGTTAAATCGATAAATCAAATCAGCGCCATCTATATGTCAGCTAATGGAGAAATTATTATTACAATTTTTTTTTAATGTTTTTACACATCCAGATCAATTCATGTGTTTTGAACGCAGATGAAAGCTGTTCTCTTGTTTGTTTGTTTTGTTCATATTAAATAGGTTGTGCAATATATTGTTATTTTATTCTAACCCTTGTTGGCCGATTTGACGAGTCAAAGGTTCCAATCCCACCACCGATCATGCTCGATTTTTAAGCTGTGAAGAGGATCATTCCTATTGTTTCATTAGGGTAGCCCAAATGTTGGCGGTGGGTGGTATTGATTATCTGCTGCTCCTCTTGTCTGTTATTTCTAAAATAGGGAGACCTAACTCAGATATCCCTCTATAAGCCTTGTGCGGAAACCAACAATCAGCTTCGATTACTTGTAGTTGGATAAATATTACTTCGACTCACAGTTAAATGTATAGGTAGATAAGGTCTCTGTCAATCAGCTTTAGAGAACAATTCTTTCATCACGTGCTCTTGAACAGCAACACTTATTGACATTGATTATTAAACAATAATCACATTAGTAATCTGACTTACAAACTAATATTAAACATTATCGATCCTTTCTAAAGAATGAATGCTAAGCCTGAACACAATACGAAAATCAGATGTACTGTAACTTTTACACGTTTAACTTACACTCATTGTAATCCAAGTAATTTGTACTATTCAATAAAAAGGAAACCTCAAGTGTCCTGAATGTATCTCAGAACGGCTGGTATGGGTATTAACACTTTTATTGATAAGGAGAGAAGAACGTTTCGACTTTCCGAGGTTAAAATAAAATACCAATACCTAAAGTCAAATTGTGTTTAAATAAAAATAAAAAGCGTTACTTGAGGACTTCTGTTTTTTAAAAGAGATTCTACTAAAGACATAAGTAACTTTAATTATAATTTTATTGGTTTCACGAAATCCGCTGACGAACTTCCTTTCTGGTATATTTCACATCATTATAGCATGACAAGTACTATTCTTTATTCAATAGGTTGCATTAATAAACTGAAAAAATTTTTTAGGAAATTGCAATGATTCATATTCCACTATATAAAATGAAAGAAATAGAACATAAAGTAAGCGAACCCATTACGTTTGAAATATGTCCTTCATAATAAATTTCTCTACAATAGATGTGTCAGCATAAATACAATTTTAACCTTTTCTCTGACTCAAACTTTCTTCCCTGATGTGGTTGAATAAAATGCAGGATATTTAAACCACCAGTGTTAACAGGTAATAAAACCTCATAATACTTGTAAGTTACCGTTATATAAAAACAGAAATACTAGAGACTAATGTTAGTACAAACCTATAGTGTAAGATGATGCTAGTTTATGAAAATACAAGTACTGAAAAGGAGAGAATGAATGAGATGAACATTTAAAAAAATATTCTTTGTAAACAGAAATACAATAAAATGAAATAAAAATAGCAGTTACATAAATATAATAAAGTTTAAAGATAGAAATACTATACGTTGTTACAACAGTATCACAGTGTTTAAAGATAGTAATACTGTACGTTGTTACAACAGTATCACAGTGTTTAAAGATAGTAATACTGTACGTTGTTACAACAGTATTACAGTGTTTAAATATAGTAATACTGTAGGTTGTTACAACAGTATCACAGTGTTTAAATATAGTAATACTGTACGTTGTTACAACAGTATCACAGTGTTTACATATAGTAATACAGTACGTTGTTACAACAGTATCACAGTGTTTAAATATAGTAATACTGTACGTTGTTACAACAGTATCACAGTGTTTAAATATAGTAATAATATACGTTGTTACAACAGTATCACACTGTTTAAAGATAGTAATAAACAATACGTTGTTACAACAGTATCACAGTGTTTAAAGATAGTAATACTGTACGTTGTTACAACAGTATCACAGTGTTTAAATATAGTAATACTGTACGTTGTTACAACAGTATCACAGTGTTTAAATATAGTAATACTTTACGTTGTTACAACAGTATCACACTGTTTAAAGATAGTAATACTGTACGTTGTTACAACAGTATCATAGTGTTTAAAGATAGTAATACTGTGCGTTGTTACAACAGTATCACAATGTTTAAATATAGTAATACTGTACGTTGTCACAACACTATCACAGTGATTAAATATAATAATACTGTACGTTGTTACAACAGTATCACAGTGTTTAAAGATAGTAATACTGTACGTTGTTACAACAGTATCACAGTGTTTAAAGAGAGTAATACCAAACAATTATTGTTACAACAGTATCACAGTGTTTAAAGAGAGTAATACCAAACAATTATTGTTACAACAGTATTACAGTGTTTAAAGATAGTAATACTGTACGTTGTTACAACAGTATCACAGTGTTTAAATATAGTAATACTGTACGTTGTTACAACAGTATCACAGTGTTTAAAGATAGTAATACTGTACGTTGTTACAACAGTATCATAGTGTTTAAAGATAGTAATACTGTGCGTTGTTACAACAGTATCACAATGTTTAAATATAGTAATACTGTACGTTGTCACAACACTATCACAGTGATTAAATATAGTAATACTCTACGTTGTTACAACAGTATCACAGTGTTTAAATATAATAATACTGTACGTTCTTACAACAGTATCACACTGTTTAAAGATAATAATACTGTACGTTGTTACAACAGTATCACACTGTTTAAATATAGTAATACTGTACGTTGTTACAACAGTATCACAGTGTTTAAATATAGTAATAATATACGTTGTTACAACAGTATCACACTGTTTAAAGATAGTAATACTGTACGTTGTTACAACAGTATCACAGTGTTTAAATATAGTAATACTGTACGTTGTTGTAACAGTATCACAGTGTTTAAATATAGTAATACTGTACGTTGTTACAACAGTATCACAGTGTTTAAATATAGTAATACTTTACGTTGTTACAACAGTATCACACTGTTTAAAGATAGTAATACTGTACGTTGTTACAACAGTATCATAGTGTTTAAAGATAGTAATACTGTGCGTTGTTACAACAGTATCACAATGTTTAAATATAGTAATACTGTACGTTGTCACAACACTATCACAGTGATTAAATATAATAATACTGTACGTTGTTACAACAGTATCACAGTGTTTAAAGATAGTAATACTGTACGTTGTTACAACAGTATCACAGTGTTTAAAGAGAGTAATACCAAACAATTATTGTTACAACAGTATCACAGTGTTTAAAGAGAGTAATACCAAACAATTATTGTTACAACAGTATCACAGTGTTTAAAGATAGTAATACTGTACGTTGTTACAACAGTATCACAGTGTTTAAATATAGTAATACTGTACGTTGTTACAACAGTATCACAGTGTTTAAAGATAGTAATACTGTACGTTGTTACAACAGTATCATAGTGTTTAAAGATAGTAATACTGTGCGTTGTTACAACAGTATCACAATGTTTAAATATAGTAATACTGTACGTTGTCACAACACTATCACAGTGATTAAATATAGTAATACTCTACGTTGTTACAACAGTATCACAGTGTTTAAATATAATAATACTGTACGTTCTTACAACAGTATCACAGTGTTTAAAGATAATAATACTGTACGTGTTACAACAGTATCACAGTGTTTAAAGATAGTAATACCAAACACGTTGTTACAACAGTATAACAGTGTTTAAAGATAGTAATACTGTACGTTGTTACAACAGTATCACAGTGTTTAAATATAGTAATACTGTACAATTGTTACAACAGTATCACAGTGTTTAAATATAGTAATACTGTACGTTGTTACAACAGTATCACAGTGTTTAAAGATAGTAATACCAAACAATACGTTGTTACAACAGTATCACAGTGTTTAAAGATAGTAATACTGTACGTTATTGTTACAACAGTATCACAGTGTTTAAATATAGTAATACTGTACGTTGTTACAACAGTATCACAGTGTTTAAATATAGTAATACTGTACGTTGTTACAACACAGTATCACAGTGTTTAAAGAGAGTAATACCAAACAATTATTGTTACAACAGTATCATAGTGTTTAAAGATAGTAATACCAAAAATTTGTTACAACAGTATCACAGTGTTTAAAGATAGTAATACCAAACAATTATTGTTACAACAGTATCACAGTGTTTAAAGATAGTAATACCATACGTTGTTACAACAGTATCACAGTGTTTAAAGATAGTAATACTGTACGTTGTTACAACAGTATCACAGTGTTTAAAGAGAGTAATACCAAACAATTATTGTTACAACAGTATCATAGTGTTTAAAGATAGTAATACTATACGTTGTTACAACAGTATCACAGTGTTTAAAGATAGTAATACCAAACACGTTGTTACAACAGTATCACAGTGTTTAAAGATAGTAATACTGTACGTTGTTACAACAGTATCACAGTGTTTAAAGATAGTAATACTGTACGTTGTTACAAAGTATCACAGTGTTTAAAGAGAGTAATACCAAACAATTATTGTTACAACAGTATCATAATGTTTAAAGATAGTAATACTGTACGTTGTTACAACTGTATCATAGTGTTTAAAGATAGTAATACTGTACGTTGTTACAACAGTATCACAGTGTTTAAAGAGAGTAATACTGTACGTTGTTACAACAGTATCACAGTGTTTAAAGAGAGTAATACCAAACAATTATTGTTACAACAGTATCACAGTGTTTAAAGAGAGTAATACCAAACAATTATTGTTACAACAGTATCATAGTGTTTAAAGATAGTAATACTTTAAACAATTATTGTTACAACAGTATCACAGTGTTTAAAGATAGTAATACTGTACGTTGTTACAACAGTATCACAGTGTTTAAAGATAGTAATACTGTACGTTGTTACAACAGTATCACAGTGTTTAAAAAGAGTAATACCAAACAATTATTGTTACAACAGTATCACAGTGTTTAAAGAGAGTAAAACCAAACAATTATTGTTACAACAGTATCACAGTGTTTAAAAATAGTAATACTGTACGTTGTTACAACAGTATCACAGTGTTTAAAGAGAGTAGTACCAAACAATTATTGTTACAACAGTATCATAGTGTTTAAAGATAGTAATACCGTACGTTGTTACAACTGTATCATAGTGTTTAAAGATAGTAATACTGTACGTTGTTACAACAGTATCACAATGTTTAAAGAGAGTAATACTGTACGTTGTTACAACAGTATCACAGTGTTTAAAGAGAGTAATACCAAACAATTATTGTTACAACAGTATCACAGTGTTTAAAGAGAGTAAAACCAAACAATTATTGTTACAACAGTATCATAGTGTTTAAAGATAGTAATACTTTAAACAATTATTGTTACAACAGTATCATAGTGTTTAAAGATAGTAATACTGTACGTTGCTACAACAGTATCACAGTGTTTAAAGATAGTAATACTGTACGTTGTTACAACAGTATCACAGTGTTTAAAGAGAGTAATACCAAACAATTATTGTTACAACAGTATCACAGTGTTTAAAGATAGTAATATTGTACGTTGTTACAACAGTATCACAGTGTTTAAAGAGAGTAATACCAAACAATTATTGTTACAACAGTATCACAGTGTTTAAAGAGAGTAATACCAAACAATTATTGTTACAACAGTATCATAGTGTTTAAAGATAGTAATACTGTACGTTGCTACAACAGTATCACAGTGTTTAAAGATAGTAATACTGTATGTTGTTACAACTGTATCATAGTGTTTAAAGATAGTAATACTGTACGTTGTTACAACAGTATCACAGTGTTTAAAGAGAGTAATACTGTACGTTGTTACAACAGTATCACAGTGTTTAAAGAGAGTAATACCAAACAATTATTGTTACAACAGTATCACAGTGTTTAAAGAGAGTAATACCAAACAATTATTGTTACAACAGTATCATAGTGTTTAAAGATAGTAATACTTTAAACAATTATTGTTACAACAGTATCATAGTGTTTAAAGATAGTAATACTGTACGTTGTTACAACAGTATCACAGTGTTTAAAGATAGTAATACTGTACGTTGTTACAACAGTATCACAGTGTTTAAAGATAGTAATACTGTACGTTGTTACAACAGTATCACAGTGTTTAAAGATAGTAATACTGTACGTTGTTACAACAGTATCACAGTGTTTAAAGATAGTAATACTGTACGTTGTTACAACAGTATCACAGTGTTTAAAGAGAGTAATACCAAACAATTATTGTTACAACAGTATCACAGTGTTTAAAGATAGTAATACTGTACGTTGTTACAACAGTATCACAGTGTTTAAAGAGAGTAGTACCAAACAATTATTGTTACAACAGTATCATAGTGTTTAAAGATAGTAATACTGTACGTTGTTACAACTGTATCATAGTGTTTAAAGATAGTAATACTGTACGTTGTTACAACAGTATCACAGTGTTTAAAGATAGTAATACTGTACGTTGTTACAACAGTATCACAGTGTTTAAAGATAGTAATACTGTACGTTGTTACAACAGTATCACAGTGTTTAAAGATAGTAATACTGTACGTTGTTACAAAAGTATCACAATGTTTAAAGAGAGTAATACCAAACAATTATTGTTACAACAGTATCATAATGTTTAAAGATAGTAATACTGTACGTTGTTACAACTGTATCATAGTGTTTAAAGATAGTAATACTGTACGTTGTTACAACAGTATCACAGTGTTTAAAGAGAGTAATACTGTACGTTGTTACAACAGTATCACAGTGTTTAAAGAGAGTAATACCAAACAATTATTGTTACAACAGTATCACAGTGTTTAAAGAGAGTAATACCAAACAATTATTGTTACAACAGTATCATAGTGTTTAAAGATAGTAATACTTTAAACAATTATTGTTACAACAGTATCACAGTGTTTAAAGATAGTAATACTGTACGTTGTTACAACAGTATCACAGTGTTTAAAGATAGTAATACTGTACGTTGTTACAACAGTATCACAGTGTTTAAAGATAGTAATACTGTACGTTGTTACAACAGTATCACAGTGTTTAAAGAGAGTAATACCAAACAATTATTGTTACAACAGTATCACAGTGTTTAAAGAGAGTAAAACCAAACAATTATTGTTACAACAGTATCACAGTGTTTAAAATAGTAATACTGTACGTTGTTACAACAGTATCACAGTGTTTAAAGAGAGTAGTACCAAACAATTATTGTTACAACAGTATCATAGTGTTTAAAGATAGTAATACCGTACGTTGTTACAACTGTATCATAGTGTTTAAAGATAGTAATACTGTACGTTGTTACAACAGTATCACAATGTTTAAAGAGAGTAATACTGTACGTTGTTACAACAGTATCACAGTGTTTAAAGAGAGTAATACCAAACAATTATTGTTACAACAGTATCACAGTGTTTAAAGAGTAATACCAAACAATTATTGTTACAACAGTATCACAGTGTTTAAAGATAGTAATACTTTAAACAATTATTGTTACAACAGTATCATAGTGTTTAAAGATAGTAATACTGTACGTTGTTACAACAGTATCACAGTGTTTAAAGATAGTAATACTGTACGTTGTTACAACAGTATCACAGTGTTTAAAGAGAGTAATACCAAACAATTATTGTTACAACAGTATCACAGTGTTTAAAGATAGTAATACTGTACGTTGTTACAACAGTATCACAGTGTTTAAAGAGTGTAATACCAAACAAATATTGTTACAACAGTATCACAGTGTTTAAAGAGAGTAATACCAAACAATTATTGTTACAACAGTATCATAGTGTTTAAAGATAGTAATACTTTATACAATTATTGTTACAACAGTATCATAGTGTTTAAAGATAGTAATACTGTACGTTGCTACAACAGTATCACAGTGTTTAAAGATAGTAATACTGTATGTTGTTACAACTGTATCATAGTGTTTAAAGATAGTAATACTGTACGTTGTTACAACAGTATCACAGTGTTTAAAGAGAGTAATACTGTACGTTGTTACAACAGTATCACAGTGTTTAAAGAGAGTAATACCAAACAATTATTGTTACAACAGTATCACAGTGTTTAAAGAGAGTAATACCAAACAATTATTGTTACAACAGTATCATAGTGTTTAAAGATAGTAATACTTTAAACAATTATTGTTACAACAGTATCATAGTGTTTAAAGATAGTAATACTGTACGTTGCTACAACAGTATCACAGTGTTTAAAGATAGTAATACTGTACGTTGTTACAACAGTATCACAGTGTTTAAAGATAGTAATACTGTACGTTGTTACAACAGTATCACAGTGTTTAAAGATAGTAATACTGTACGTTGTTACAACAGTATCACAGTGTTTAAAGAGTGTAATACCAAACAAATATTGTTACAACAGTATCACAGTGTTTAAAGAGAGTAATACCAAACAATTATTGTTACAACAGTATCATAGTGTTTAAAGATAGTAATACTTTATACAATTATTGTTACAACAGTATCATAGTGTTTAAAGATAGTAATACTGTACGTTGCTACAACAGTATCACAGTGTTTAAAGATAGTAATACTGTATGTTGTTACAACTGTATCATAGTGTTTAAAGATAGTAATACTGTACGTTGTTACAACAGTATCACAGTGTTTAAAGAGAGTAATACTGTACGTTGTTACAACAGTATCACAGTGTTTAAAGAGAGTAATACCAAACAATTATTGTTACAACAGTATCACAGTGTTTAAAGAGAGTAATACCAAACAATTATTGTTACAACAGTATCATAGTGTTTAAAGATAGTAATACTTTAAACAATTATTGTTACAACAGTATCATAGTGTTTAAAGATAGTAATACTGTACGTTGCTACAACAGTATCACAGTGTTTAAAGATAGTAATACTGTACGTTGTTACAACAGTATCACAGTGTTTAAAGATAGTAATACTGTACGTTGTTACAACAGTATCACAGTGTTTAAAGATAGTAATACTGTACGTTGTTACAACAGTATCACAGTGTTTAAAGATAGTAATACTGTACGTTGTTACAACAGTATCACAGTGTTTAAAGAGAGTAATACCAAACAATTATTGTTACAACAGTATCACAGTGTTTAAAGATAGTAATACTGTACGTTGTTACAACAGTATCACAGTGTTTAAAGAGAGTAGTACCAAACAATTATTGTTACAACAGTATCATAGTGTTTAAAGATAGTAATACTGTACGTTGTTACAACTGTATCATAGTGTTTAAAGATAGTAATACTGTACGTTGTTACAACAGTATCACAGTGTTTAAAGAGAGTAATACTGTACGTTGTTACAACAGTATCACAGTGTTTAAAGAGAGTAATACCAAACAATTATTGTTACAACAGTATCACAGTGTTTAAAGATAGTAATACAGTACGTTGTTACAACTGTATCATAGTGTTTAAAGATAGTAATACTGTACGTTGTTACAACAGTATCACAGTGTTTAAAGAGAGTAATACTGTACGTTGTTACAACAGTATCACAGTGTTTAAAGAGAGTAATACCAAACAATTATTGTTACAACAGTATCACAGTGTTTAAAGAGAGTAATACCAAACAATTATTGTTACAACAGTATCATAGTGTTTAAAGATAGTAATACTTTAAACAATTATTGTTACAACAGTATCATAGTGTTTAAAGATAGTAATACTGTACGTTGCTACAACAGTATCACAGTGTTTAAAGATAGTAATACTGTACGTTGTTACAACAGTATCACAGTGTTTAAAGATAGTAATACTGTACGTTGTTACAACAGTATCACAGTGTTTAAAGAGAGTAATACCAAACAATTATTGTTACAACAGTATCACAGTGTTTAAAGAGAGTAATACCAAACAATTATTGTTACAACAGTATCACAGTGTTTAAAGAGAGTAATACCAAACAATTATTGTTACAACAGTATCACAGTGTTTAAAGAGAGTAATACCAAACAATTATTGTTACAACAGTATCACAGTGTTTAAAGAGAGTAGTACCAAACAATTATTGTTACAACAGTATCACAGTGTTTAAAGATAGTTATACTGTACGTTGTTACAACAGTATCACAGTGTTTAAAGATAGTAATACTGTACGTTGTTACAACAGTATCACAGTGTTTAAATATAGTAATACTGTACGTTGTTACAACAGTATCACAGTGTTTAAATATAGTAATACTCTACGTTGTTACAACAGTATCACAGTGTTTAAATATAGTAATACTGTACGTTGTTACAACAGTATCACACTGTTTAAAGATAGTAATACTGTACGTTGTTACAACAGTATCACACTGTTTAAAGATAGTAATACTGTACGTTGTTACAACAGTATCACAGTGTTTAAAGATAGTAATACTGTACGTTGTTACAACAGTATCACAGTGTTTAAATATAGTAATACTGTACGTTGTTACAACAGTATCACAGTGTTTAAATATAGTAATACTGTACGTTGTTACAACAGTATCACAGTGTTTAAATATAGTAAAACTGTACGTTGTTACAACAGTATCACACTGTTTAAAGATAGTAATACTGTACGTTGTTACAACAGTATCACAGTGTTTAAATATAGTAATACTGTACGTTGTTACAACAGTATCACAGTGTTTAAATATAGTAATACTGTACGTTGTTACAACAGTATCACAGTGTTTAAATATAGTAATACTGTACGTTGTTACAACACTATCACAGTGTTTAAAGAGAGTAATACCAAACAATTATTGTTACAACAGTATCACAGTGTTTAAAGATAGTAATACCAAATAAGTTGTTACAACAGTATCACAGTGTTTAAAGATAGTAATACCAAACAATTATTGTTACAACAGTATCACAGTGTTTAAAGATAGTAATACTGTACGTTGTTACAACAGTATCACAGTGTTTAAAGATAGTAATACTATACGTTGTTACAACAGTATCACAGTGTTTAAAGATAGTAATACTGTACGTTGTTACAACACAATCACAGTGTTTAAAGAGAGTAATACCAAACAATTATTGTTACAACAGTATCATAGTGTTTAAAGATAGTAATACTATACGTTGTTACAACAGTATCACAGTGTTTAAAGATAGTAATACTGTACGTTGTTACAACAGTATCACAGTGTTTAAAGATAGTAATACTGTACGTTGTTACAACAGTATCACAGTGTTTAAAGATAGTAATAGTGTACGTTGTTACAAAAGTATCACAATGTTTAAAGAGAGTAATACCAAACAATTATTGTTACAACAGTATCATAGTGTTTAAAGATAGTAATACTGTACGTTGTTACAACTGTATCATAGTGTTTAAAGATAGTAATACTGTACGTTGTTACAACAGTATCAAAGTGTTTAAAGAGAGTAATACTGTACGTTGTTACAACAGTATCACAGTGTTTAAAGAGAGTAATACCAAACAATTATTGTTACAACAGTATCACAGTGTTTAAAGAGAGTAATACCAAACAATTATTGTTACAACAGAATCATAGTGTTTAAAGATAGTAATACTTTAAACAATTATTGTTACAACAGTATCATAGTGTTTAAAGGTAGTAATACTGTACGTTGCTACAAGAGTATCACAGTGTTTAAAGATAGTAATACTGTACGTTGTTACAACAGTATCACAGTGTTTAAAGATAGTAATACTGTACGTTGTTACAACAGTATCACAGTGTTTAAAGAGAGTAATACCAAACAATTATTGTTACAACAGTATCACAGTGTTTAAAGAGAGTAATACCAAACAATTATTGTTATAACAGTATCATAGTGTTTAAAGATAGTAATACCTTAAACAATTATTGTTACAACAGTATCATAGTGTTTAAAGATAGTAATACTGTACGTTGTTACAACAGTATCACAGTGTTTAAAGAGAGTAATACTGTACGTTGTTACAACAGTATCACAGTGTTTAAAGAGAGTAATACCAAACAATTATTGTTACAACAGTATCACAGTGTTTAAAGAGAGTAATACCAAACAATTATTGTTACAACAGTATCATAGTGTTTAAAGATAGTAATACTTTAAACAATTATTTTTACAACAGTATCATAGTGTTTAAAGATAGTAATACTGTACGTTGCTACAACAGTATCACAGTGTTAAAAGATAGTAATACTGTACGTTGTTACAACAGTATCACAGTGTTTAAAGATAGTAATACTGTACGTTGTTACAACAGTATCACAGTGTTTAAAAATAGTAACACTGTACGTTGTTTCAACAGTATCACAGTGTTTAAAGAGAGTAGTACCAAACAATTATTGTTACAACAGTATCATAGTGTTTAAAGATAGTAATACTGTACGTTGTTACAACAGTATCATAGTGTTTAAAGATAGTAATACTGTACGTTGTTACAACAGTATCACAGTGTTTAAAGAGAGTAATACTGTACGTTGTTACAACAGTATCACAGTGTTTAAAGAGAGTAATACTGTACGTTGTTACAACAGTATCACAGTGTTTAAAGAGAGTAATACCAAACAATTATTGTTACAACAGTATCTCAGTGTTTAAAGATAGTAATACTGTACGTTGTTACAACTGTATCATAGTGTTTAAAGATAGTAATACTGTACGTTGTTACAACAGTATCACAGTGTTTAAAGAGAGTAATACTGTACGTTGTTGTTACAACAGTATCACAGTGTTTAAAGAGTGAGTAATACCAAACAATTATTGTTACAACAGTATCACAGTGTTTAAAGAGAGTAATACCAAACAATTATTGTTACAACAGTATCATAGTGTTTAAAGATAGTAATACTGTACGTTGCTACAACAGTCTCACAGTGTTTAAAGATAGTAATACTGTACGTTGTTACAACAGTATCACAGTGTTTAAAGATAGTAATACTGTACGTTGTTACAACAGTATCACAGTGTTTAAAGAGAGTAATACTGTACGTTGTTACAACAGTATCACAGTGTTTAAAGAGAGTAATACCAAACAATTATTGTTACAACAGTATCACAGTGTTTAAAGAGTAATACCAAACAATTATTGTTACAACAGTATCATAGTGTTTAAAGATAGTAATACTTTAAACAATTATTGTTACAACAGTATCATAGTGTTTAAAGATAGTAATACTGTACGTTGCTACAACAGTATCACAGTGTTTAAAGATAGTAATACTGTACGTTGTTACAACAGTATCACAGTGTTTAAAGATAGTAATACTGTACGTTGTTACAACAGTATCACAGTGTTTAAAGAGAGTAATACCAAACAATTATTGTTACAACAGTATCACAGTGTTTAAAGATAGTAATACTGTACGTTGTTACAACAGTATCACAGTGTTTAAAGAGAGTAGTACCAAACAATTATTGTTACAACAGTATCATAGTGTTTAAAGATAGTAATACTGTACGTTGTTACAACTGTATTATAGTGTTTAAAGATAGTAATACTGTACGTTGTTACAACAGTATCACAGTGTTTAAAGAGAGTAATACTGTACGTTGTTACAACACTATCACAGTGTTTAAAGAGAGTAATACCAAACAATTATTGTTACAACAGTATCACAGTGTTTAAAGATAGTAATACAGTACGTTGTTACAACAGTATCATAGTGTTTAAAGATAGTAATACTGTACGTTGTTACAACAGTATCACAGTGTTTAAAGAGAGTAATACTGTACGTTGTTACAACAGTATCACAGTGTTTAAAGAGAGTAATACCAAACAATTATTGTTACAACAGTATCACAGTGTTTAAAGAGAGTAATACCAAACAATTATTGTTACAACAGTATCATAGTGTTTAAAGATAGTAATACTTTAAACAATTATTGTTACAACAGTATCATAGTGTTTAAAGATAGTAATACTGTACGTTGCTACAACAGTATCACAGTGTTTAAAGATAGTAATACTGTACGTTGTTACAACAGTATCACAGTGTTTAAAGATAGTAATACTGTACGTTGTTACAACAGTATCACAGTGTTTAAAGAGAGTAATACCAAACAATTATTGTTACAACAGTATCACAGTGTTTAAAGAGAGTAATACCAAACAATTATTGTTACAACAGTATCACAGTGTTTAAAGAGAGTAATATCAAACAATTATTGTTACAACAGTATCACAGTGTTTAAAGATAGTAATACTGTACGTTGTTACAACAGTATCACAGTGTTTAAAGAGAGTAGTACCAAACAATTATTGTTACAACAGTATCACAGTGTTTAAAGATAGTTATACTGTACCTTGTTACAACAGTATCACAGTGTTTAAAGATAGTAATACTGTACGTTGTTACAACAGTATCACAGTGTTTAAATATAATAATACTGTACGTTGTTACAACAGTATCACAGTGTTTAAATATAGTAATACTCTACGTTGTTACAACAGTATCACAGTGTTTAAAGAGAGTAATACTGTACGTTGTTACAACAGTATCACACTGTTTAAAGATAGTAATACTGTACGTTGTTACAAGAGTATCACACTGTTTAAAGATAGTAATACTGTACGTTGTTACAACAGTATCACAGTGTTTAAATATAGTAATACTGTACGTTGTTACAACAGTATCACAGTGTTTAAAGATAGTAATACTGTACGTTGTTACAACAGTATCACAGTGTTTAAATATAGTAAAACTGTACGTTGTTACAACAGTATCACACTGTTTAAAGATAGTAATACTGTACGTTGTTACAACAGTATCACAGTGTTTAAATATAGTAATACTGTACGTTGTTGCAACAGTATCACAGTGTTTAAATATAGTAATACTGTACGTTGTTACAACAGTATCACAGTGTTTAAATATAGTAATACTGTACGTTGTTACAACACTATCACAGTGTTTAAAGAGAGTAATACCAAACAATTATTGTTACAACAGTATCATAGTGTTTAAAGATAGTAATACTGTAAGTTGTTACAACAGTATCACAGTGTTTAAAGATAGTAATACCAAACAATTATTGTTACAACAGTATCATAGTGTTTAAAGATAGTAATACTGTACGTTGTTATAACAGTATCACAGTGTTTAAAAATAGTAATACTATACGTTGTTACAACAGTATCACAGTGTTTAAAGATAGTAATACTGTACGTTGTTACAACAGTATCACAGTGTTTAAAGAGAGTAATACCAAACAATTATTGTTACAACAGTATCATAGTGTTTAAAGATAGTAATACTATACGTTGTTACAACAGTATCACAGTGTTTAAAGAGAGTAATACCAAACAATTATTGTTACAACAGTATCATAGTGTTTAAAGATAGTAATACTATACGTTGTTACAAAAGTATCACAATGTTTAAAGAGAGTAATACCAAACAATTATTGTTACAACAGTATCATAGTGTTTAAAGATAGTAATACTGTACGTTGTTACAACTGTATCATAGTGTTTAAAGATAGTAATACTGTACGTTGTTACAACAGTATCACAGTGTTTAAAGAGAGTAATACTGTACGTTGTTACAACAGTATCACAGTGTTTAAAGAGAGTAATACCAAACAATTATTGTTACAACAGTATCACAGTGTTTAAAGAGAGTAATACCAAACAATTATTGTTACAACAGTATCATAGTGTTTAAAGATAGTAATACTTTAAACAATTATTGTTACAACAGTATCATAGTGTTTAAAGATAGTAATACTGTACGTTGCTACAACAGTATCACAGTGTTTAAAGATAGTAATACTGTACGTTGTTACAACAGTATCACAGTGTTTAAAGAGAGTAATACCAAACAATTATTGTTACAACAGTATCACAGTGTTTAAAGAGAGTAATACCAAACAATTATTGTTACAACAGTATCATAGTGTTTAAAGATAGTAATAACAAACAATTATTGTTACAACAGTATCATAGTGTTTAAAGATAGTAATAACAAACAATTATTGTTACAACAGTATCATAGTGTTTAAAGATAGTAATAACAAACAATTATTGTTACAACAGTATCACAGTGTTTAAAGGTAGTAATAACAAACGATTATTGTTACAAGAGTATCACAGTGTTTAAAGAGAGTAATACCAAACAATTATTGTTACAATAGTATCACAGTGTTTAAAGAGATTAACACCAAACAATTATTGTTACAACAATACCACGGTGTCTGAAGGTAGTAATACCAAACAATTATTGCTACAACGGTATGACAGTGTCTAAAGATAGTAATACCAAACAATTATTGTTACAAGAGTATCACAGTGTCTAAAGAGATTAACACCAAACAAATATTGTTACAACAATACCACAGTGTCTGAAGGTAGTAATACCAAACAATTATTGCTACAACAGTATCACAGTGTCTAAATATAGTAATACCAAACAATTATTGTTACAACAGTATAACAGTGTCTAAAGATAGTAATACCAAACAATTATTGTTACAACAGTATCACAGTGTCTAAAGAGATTAACACCAAACAATTATTGTTACAACAGTATCACAGTGTCTAAAGAGATTAACACCAAACAATTATTGTTACAACAATACCACGGTGTCTGAAGGTAGTAATACCAAACAATTATTGTTACAACAGTATCACAGTGTCTAAAGAGATTAACACCAAACAATTATTGTTACAACAGTATCACAGTGTCTAAAGAGATTAACACCAAACAATTATTGTTACAACAATACCACTGTGTCTAAAGTAGTAATACCAAAGAATTATTGTTACAACAATATCACAGTCTCTAGAAATAGTAATATCAAACAATTATTATTACATCGGTATTACAGTGTTTAAAGAGACTAATACCAAACAATTATTGTTCACACAATATCACAGTGTCTAAAGATAGTAATACCGAACAGTTACTGTTACAACAGTATCACAGTGACTAAAGCAGTAATACCAAACAATTATTATCACAAAGTGTAATGTAGTAATACCACTTCTATTGTTACAACAGTATCAAAGTGTCTAAAGCAGTAATACCAAACAGTTATTATCACAATGTTTAATGTAGTAATACCACTTCTATTGTTACAACAGTATTGGTGTCTAAAGCAGTAACACCAAACAGATATTATCACAATGTGTAATGCAGTAATACCACTTCTATTGTTACAACAGTATCACAGTGTCTAAAGCAGTAATACCAAACAGATATTATCACAAAGTGTAATGTAGTAATACCACTTCTATTGTTACAACAGTATTAGTGTCTAAAGCAGTAATACCAAACAGTTATTATCACAATGTGTAATGTAGTAATACCACTTCTATTGTTACAACAGTTCACAGTGTCTAAAGCAGTAATACGAAACAGTTGTTATCACAATGTGTAATGTAGTAACACCACTTCTATTGTTACAACAGTATCAAAGTGTCTAAAGCAGTAATACCAAACAGTTATTATTACAATGTGTAATGTAGTAATACCACTTCTATTGTTACAACAGTATTAGTGACTAAAGCAGTAATACCAAACAATTATTATCACAAAGTGTAATGTAGGAATACCACTTCTATTGTTACAACAGTTCACAGTGTCTAAAGCAGTAATACGAAACAGTTGTTATCACAATGTGTAATGTAGTAACACCACTTCTATTGTTACAACAGTATCAAAGTGTCTAAAGCAGTAATACCAAACAGTTATTATCACAATGTGTAATGTAGTAATACCATTTCTATTGTTACAACAGTATTAGTGACTACAGCAGTAATACCAAACAATTAATAATCACACAGTGTAATGTAGTAATACCACTTCTATTGTTATAACAGTATTGGTGTCTAAGCAGTAATACGAAGCAGTTGTTATCACAATGTGTAATGTAGTAACACCACTTCTATTGTTACAACAGTATCAAAGTGTCTAAAGCAGTAATACCAAACAGTTATTATCACAATGTGTAATGTAGTAATACCACTTCTATTGTTACAACAGTATTAGTGACTAAAGCAGTAATACCAAACAATTATTATCACAAAGTGTAATGTAGTAATACCACTTCTATTGTTATAACAGTATTGGTGTCTAAAGCAGTAATACGAAACAGTTATTATCACAATGTGTAATGTAGTAATACCACTTCTATTGTTACAACAGTATTAGTGACTAAAGCAGTAATACCAAACAATTATTATCACAAAGTGTAATGTAGTAATACCACTTCTATTGTTATAACAGTATTGGTGTCTAAAGCAGTAATACGAAACAGTTATTATCACAATGTGTAATGTAGTAATACCACTTCTATTGTTACAACAGTATTAGTGACTAAAGCAGTAACACCAAACAGATATTATCACAATGTGTAATGCAGTAATACCACTTCTATTGTTACAACAGTATTAGTGACTAAAGCAGTAACACCAAACAGTTATTATCACAATGTGTAATGTAGTAATACCACTTCTATTGTTACAACAGTATCACAGTGTCTAAAGCAGTAATACGTAACAGTTATTATCACAATGTGTAATGTAGTAATACCACTTCTATTGTTACAACAGTATCACAGTGTCTAAAGCAGTAATACCAAACAGTTATTATCACAATGTGTAATGTAGTAATACCACTTCTATTGTTACAACAGTATTAGTGATTAAAGCAGTAATACCAAACAATTATTATTACAATGTGTAATGTAGTAATACCACTTTTATTGTTACAACAGTATTAGTGTCTAAAGCAGTAATACCAAACAGTTATTATCACAATGTGTAATGTAGTAATACTACTTCTATTGTTACAACAGTTCACATTGTCTAAAGCAGTAATACGAAACATTTATTATCACAATGTTTAATGTAGTTACACCACTTCTATTGTTACAACAGTATCACAGTGTCTAAAGCAGTAATACCAAACAATTATTATCAGAATGTGTAATGTAGTAATATCACTTCTATTGTTACAATAGTATTGGTGTCTAAAGAGTAATAACAATCATAATTTAATAAAGAAAGGCTTAGTTTGACTAAATGTATTAATAACAAGTATGTGATGTTAACAAATTCAGTTTATTTACACAAATTTCACGAGGGTAAATATAGCAATAGTAAACATACTATATTTGTATCAAAGTTAAATTACGTATATAAAGATGTTATAAACTATGTTTTAGTTACACTACGATCGCAGAGTCTAGTGGCAGTTATAATAACCTTAATTTATTGTGTTCATGAACCCGATGTATCATTGATAACTCGCTGGAGGCACTAATATAACCCCAAAGAACAGCAAACCGAGTGAAATGTTTCTCAACTGATGAGTTGGTGGGTCGCGAAAAGGCTTAAGAAAATATTTTACGAAATAGTGCATGACAGCAAAATTATAATGCAAACTACATAATAATTCGTAAATATGCTAATTATAAATTAACGAATATTTAAATAAATTGGCGTGGAATATATGCGGAATTTATTGTTGAAATTATGTTTCTTTATTTTTTAATATTATAAACTGTAAAGGAGAAGTCTAGTATTGGCTGAATTGCTGTTTGTGTTGTAGGGATTAACAATCTGCTTGCAATGCGCACTGCACTACGCATCACGTGCCACCCATTTTCACGAGCGTGAATCCATTACGTCAGCTCTGAGAAAACGTTACCATTCGTGTCCTACTTCTAAAATTATCTACGGTGAGTGGCGAGACATTTCTTGAAATTTAGGTGGGCTATTATCATGTCTACTACGAAAATTCGATCTCTGGATTTTAGCATTGTAAAGTCCGGAAACTTACCATTGTCCCACTGAGGGTCAAAAGGGTTGAGAACACTGGTGCAGTGATACAAATTTCGTAACGGGTAAATATATTGGGATAGTTACAAGAAAACCATGATATAAGAAGGAGAATTACAAGAAATCCATGACATAAGACAGGAGAATTACAAGTAATCCATGACATAAGAATGTGCCGAGATGAATGAGGTGCAGTTTCATAAGAATCATAATAGACAAATCTAACAATGACAGCCAACAAGGTTTTTTTCTAAAATTAACAATGGCAACCACTAAGTGGATTTATAAATATTAACCTGTTCAGTGTCGTAGACGAGATAACTCGTCCAAGCCGATCTGTAACACAGTGCCACGGACGAGTTAATTTATTCTCAATAATACCTAACTTCAATGCTAGATGTCAGCACCATACATGCACTTGACCTACTTACAAATTGTTTCACTTTCGATCCAAAATGGCGTCACGAAAATGTTACAAAACAAAGAAGCATTAGAGTTGTATTGTAGCAGCTGAAATACTTGGCAGTAAACAGGTTAATGTGTTAAAATCTGACAACAGCACTACGTTTGTGGCTTAGGGGTAATAAAACTGATTAAAATACATGCTTGTGGTTTCACTGGATGGAGAATAGGTTTTCTTAATATGTTTTAGGTTTTCAAAGGTATGGTTACTTCTACCTTCCTTTTGTGAAATTCTTAATGATAATAGTTTAAGAAAATATCTATGGTAAAACAAATTATTTTCTTTCTCCGTAGGTTATACTTGATTCGTTACATTTCTCTCTTATATATAATATATAATATCATTTTATTTATCTTACTTATCTCACTCTTAGATAATATTTAATCCTCTCTCTTTTCTTTTCTACCTGTCTCATTCCTGTCCTATAGTTACTTAAGTAATACTTATGACAGTTTCTTCGTAAGGTTTTTTTTAAAAGAATTCCTTAAGTTTCACATCTTAAGATAATTAACTATCGCATTTTACGACGTTCTTTCTCTGAAAAAAAGCTATCAAAATCGTCCTGCGTTTAATAAGTGAAGTTAAAAGAAACAAATCTGTAAGTTTTAACTCCAGAAGCTAACCCGTACCTAGTCTTTACTCAGACATCTGGAGATTAAAATATAAAAATTAATTTATACAAAATATATGATTTATATTTAATGAAACTTTGTTAACACACGTATTGGTATGTTTTGGTTACTTATCAACTTCTGATGAAACATTTGTTTTCATTACGTGTAACAAATATACATTTATAGAAAAGGGTGAATTTTAATTACATATTAATTTATTCCTGATGGAATATAGTTTTACTTAACATTTCACACAGTCATGTACTTTTGTAAAGAAGACTTGATAACTTATTAAACACAATTCTTGAAGAGTAAGCACGTACCTTCTTTTCAAGGGAGGTGATAGAAATTATCTCATTATTTATAGATCTATTAGTTTTGCATCAGTTGTGAAAAAGAGTTTTGGAAAGTCTATTAAAAGATACTTTGCAAATTCATTTAACAATATGTAGAATTTATTGGAGAGTCAATATGGTTAACTGAGGGAAATTCTTACTTGACAAATCTTTTAAACTCTTTGAAAATATTACTGGTTATGTACTTGAGGGAAGAAGTGTATCTGGATTTTATGGAAGTATTTGAAAAGGTTCCACATAACAGGTTTATAAAAAAAAATTATGTAGGTGTCGGGGATAAGTTAGCAAATTGCGTGGCTGGATGGAAAGAAACCAAGTTTTGTTACAAAGAGAGTTCAGTTAAAATGGATTAATGTCACGAGTGTGGTACCTCAGAGCTCAGTCCTAGGACCTTTGATCTTTTTAATTTACATCAATGACGTTGATGAAAGGTTAGTCAATAAATAACTTATGTTTTTTTTTCTTTTTTTGAATTTCACACAAAGCTACACGAGTGCTATCTGTGCTTGTCGTCCCTAATTTAGCAGTGTAAGACTAGAGGGAAAGCAGCTAGTCATCATCACCCACCGCCAACTCTTGGGCTACTATTTTACCAACTAATAGTGGGATTGACGGTAACATTATAACGCCTCAATGGCTAAAAGGGCGAGCATTTTTGGTGAGACCGATATTCTAACCCGCGACCCTTGGATTATGAGTCGAACGTCTTAACCCACCTGGCCATGCTGGACCTATATATAACTTAAATTTGGAGATTATACCAAAGTCTAGAATGTTGTTGGCTGTGAAGAAGATGCTTCTGATTTACAAAAGAATTAAAGCATTTAGTGAGAGGAAGGAAATAAATAGCAGATGGGTTATAGTTATGATGAATAAATAGCAAATGGGATATAGTTATGATAAATACAATATCAGATGGGTTATAGTTATGATAAATACAATATCAGATGGGTTATAGTTATGATGAATAAATAGCAGATGGGTTATATTTATCATGAATAAATAACAGATGGGTTATAGTTATGATGAATACAATATCAGATGGGTTATAGTTATGATGAATAAATAGCAGATGGGTTATATTTATGATGAATAAATAGCAGATGGGTTATAGTTATGATGAATACAATATCAGATGGGTTATAATTATGATAAATACGATATATATATATATATATATATAATGATGTAATGCATTTGGATTGTCTTGCATTTATTATAATTTGGATCGAAATAACTTTAACAGTGTCACAGAAGAAAGGTATCTTAGTGTAATGGTCAATCAGTCTCTAAATCCATCCAAGTAGTGTGTTGTTGTTACTGATAGGGCAATTATAATCTAAATCCATCCAAGTAGTGTGTTGTTGTTACTGAATGGGCAATTATACTTTTGGGTTGTATTTACGGAAATATTGAATCTATGCCTGAAGAGGTTATGATTTCATTGTACATGTCACTGGTTAGACCACAATTTAGAGTACTGTGTTCAGTCTTAGGATCTTTACCTTGGGAAGGTCATTGATTTGTCGGAAGGTTCAGAGAACGGTTACTAGATGGTGCTCGCGATGAAGGGCTTATCATTAGAGGATAGTTTCATATCTCTCAAGTTGTTTAACCATCAAAAGAAAGAGCTATGAGGCTGTTTAAAATTGTTAGTGTTGATACACAATGATTTTAACAGCTAACAGTGAGAATTGTAGAACCAGAAAACACAACTATGAATGTTTACAAGATAGGAGTCTTATACAGATAAGACAGTTTTATTTTATAACAGAAAGCTTGAGAAACACTAAATTAATGGGTTTAAAAGAAAGTTTCACAGGTATATGAATTATAAGAACTATCTATAAGATTACAAAAGTATTAATAGATTTAGTATAGTTTAGAAGACAAAACAGCCAAAATATCAAAATACCGAATGTTGGCCAAAAACAATATTTTAAGTACATTCCTAGAGAAATGTGAATTTTAATTACTAACCAACACAATCCTACAAATAATACAGGAAGGTGAACTTTAATTACTGACTAAAACTCGTGAACATTCCTGAATGAATGTCAGTTGTAGCTACTTATTAGCACAGTCGTATTAACAGTTCATTTTAAAGGACTTGACTTACTGTCATTAATGTAGTAACAACAGGTTTATGTACAAATTTATTATTTCCTTAAAACGTGTGTATATTCATTTACCCCTGTAAGGGTGGACGTCCCATATCTTACAAAACATGAAATATTTCTCGTGTTATCAGTAGCGTTATTTTCTTGAAACATTGTAATAAATTTTAAAAATTATGAACTTGCTACTGGAATTAAGTCATAAATCACATTCTGATACTTGACCAAAAGACCAAACTTAACTCTCCGCATATTCTGCAACGCATTTTTGTAGCAATGACAGCTAGGAATGTACACAATTGATTACGTAAACCTCAGCATATAACTATAATATACAGCAACTGTGTTATAACTCTTTATACATATAAACTTTTAAAATAAGAAAAATATCATTGTGAATGTATTTTTGTTTTATAAATGTCGTATTGTTTGTTTGTTTTCGAATTTCGCGCAAAGCTACTCAAGGGCTATCTGCGCTAGCCATCCCTAATTTAGTAGTGTAAGATTAGAAAGATGGCAGCTTGTCATTACCACCAACCGCCAGCTCTTGGGCCACTCTTTTACCAACGAATAGTGGGATTGACCGTCATTTTATAACGCCTCCACGGCTGAAAGGGTAAGCATGTTTGGTGTGACGGGGATTCGAACCCGCGACCCTCGGATTACGAGCCGAACGCCTTAACCCACCTGGCTTGTCATCACCACTAACCGCCAACTCTTGAGCTACTCTTTTACCAACGAATAGTGGGATTGACCGTAATTTTATAACGCCTCCACGGCTGAAAGGGCAAGCATGTTTGGTGTGACGGGGATTCGAACCCGCGACCCTCGGATTACGAGTCGAACGCCTTAACCAACCTGGCTTGTCATCACCACTAACTGCCAACTCTTGAGCTACTCTTTTACCAACGAATTGTAGGATTGACCGTTCAGTTATAACACTCCCACGGCTAAAAGGACAATCATGTTTGGTGTGATAGGAATTAGAATATTTTGATATTAAAAACAGTTAAATGAGTGTTATTAAGTATAAATATTTTAGCTAAGGCACTAAGATGGACTTCTGAATCTTTCGTTTTGCACCCATGATGTTTTCTACTGTTTTTTTTAATTTGTATTATTTGGCCTTATTTTTCTGATTGGGTGTTTAGTTTATTCGTAATTTTTACCTTTTTATTCTGATTGGGTGTTTAGTTTATTCGTAATTTTTACCTTTTTATTCTGATTGGGTGCTTAATTTGTCCGTGTTTTCTACCTGCCCTCTGATTGGGTGTTTAGTTTGTCCGTAATTTTTACCTTTTTACTCTGATTGGTTGTTTAATGTGACCGTGTTTTCTACCTGCCCTCTGATTGGGTATGCTTACTTTATTGTAGACTGTACTTGATGGCGTCCTTAATTTCTCTACAAAATTTGAAATTTCTAATCTGTATAAAATGAACCAGTGTTTAAATACTTTCTGCAACCATAAGTGAAAGTTAAACTTGTGGTATGTAGATTTATTGTAGTTTTAATACTCACAACAATTTCTAGATTTTCGAAACGTAAGCCTTGTGCTATTTTAATTATTAATAATATTCAATGTCAACACAATCAGCTCTGAAGGATCATTCTTATTTCTGTACAAAGCTAGTTTTATTTGAAAATAACTAAATAATTGAAACAATGAAACATTGTTTGGTAGGTACGATGTACGATACTTCAAAGAAGTTTTTGGTTTGAATTTATTTACTCATATTTTTGACGTTGAAATGCAAATAACTAAAGATAATTAAAATATATATAAATTATAGGGTGTCTAACATTTAACAGCTAAGTTATCAATGAAACAAATAGTTACATGTGAAAATACTAAAACTTGATATGCAGTAATTTCAAACAACTACAGCGGTATATATGCGGACTCACACCACTAAACATCGGGTCAACAGAGCACAGATAGCCCTTTCGGTAGCATTGTGTTTAATTCCAAATAAACATATTTCAAAATTGTTAGCTACAATTTTTCTTTCAAAGTATGTAACTAGTAGTAGAGTGTTGAAAATTATTAAACATATGTATAAAATACTGTAGCAAATAAAAGTTTTAAGTGTAAGTTTTATGAGGACATCCAAATTTTAAGGTAAATTTCCTAAACTAACAACAAAGGAACCAAGTATTATTTAAAAATAGAACACAAGTTGAAATAGAAAGCACTATAAATATAGTGATTATTAGCGGTGTTGATTTACGTAACTGTAGAGAGCACTATAAATATGGTGATTATTAGCGGTGTTGATTTACGTAGCTGTAGAGAGCACTATAAATATAGTGATTATTAGCGGTGTTGATTTACGTAACTGTAGAGAGCAGTATAAGTATAGTGATTATTAGCGGTGTTGATTTACGTAACTGTAGAGAGCAATATAAATATAGTGATTATTAGCGGTGTTGAAATACGTAACTATAGAGAGCACTATAAATATAGTAACTATTAGCGGTGTTGATTTACGAAACTGTAGAGAGCAGTATAAATATAGTGATTATTAGCGGTGTTGATTTACGTAACTGTAGAGAGCACTATAAATATAGTGATTATTAGCGGTGTTGATTTACGTAATTGTAGAGAGCACTATAAATATAGTGATTATTGGCGGTGTTGATATACGTAAGTCTAGAGAGCACTATAAATATAGTAATTATTAGCGGTGTTGAAATACGTAATTGTAGAGAGCACTAAAAATATAATGATTATTAGCGGTGTTGAAATACGTAACTATAGAGAGCACTATAAATATAGTAATTATTAGCGGAGTTGATTTACGAAACTGTAGAGAGCAGTATAAATATAGTGATTATTACCGGTGTTGATTTACGTAACTGTAGAGAGCAGTATAAATATAGTGACTATTAGCGGTGTTGATTTACGAAACTGTAGAGAGCAGTATAAATATATTGATTATTAGCGGTGTTGATTTACGTAACTGTAGAGAGAAGTATAAGTATAGTGATTATTAGAGGTGTTGATTTACGTAGTTCTAGATAGCACTATAAATATAGTAATTATTAGCTGAGTTGAAATACGTAATTGTAGAGAGCACTAAAAATATATTGAATATTAGTGGTGTTGAAATACGTAACTATAGAGAGCACTATAAATATAGTAATTATTAGCGGTGTTGATTTACGTAGCTGTAGAGAGCAGTATAAATATAGTGATTATTAGCGGTGTTGATGTACGTAACTGTAGAGAGCACTATAAATATAGTGATTATTAGCGGTGTTGATTTACGTAGCTGTAGAGAGCAGTATAAATATAGTGATTATTAGCGGTGTTGATTTACGTAACTGTAGAGAGCAGTATAAATATAGTGATTATTAGCGGTGTTGATTTACGTAACTGTAGAGAGCACTATAAATATAGTGATTATTAGCGGTGTTGATTTACGTAGTTCTAGAGAGCACTATAAATATAGTAACTATTAGCGGTGTTGATTTAAGAAACTGTAGAGAGCAGTATAAATATAGTGATTATTAGCGGTGTTGAATTACGTAACTGTAGAGAGCACTATAAATATAGTGATTATTAGCGGTGTTGATTTACGTAACTGTAGAGAGCACTATAAATATAGTGATTATTAGCGGTGTTGATTTACGTAACTGTAGAGAGCACTATAAATATAGTGATTATTAGCGGTGTTGAAATACGTAATTGTAGAGAGCACTAAAAATATATTGATTATTAGCGGTGTTGAAATACGTAACTATAGAGAGCACTATAAATATAGTAATTATTAGCGGTGTTGATTTACGAAACTGTAGAGAGCAGTATAAATATAGTGATTATTAGCGGTGTTGATTTACGTAGCTGTAGAGAGCAGTATAAATATAGTGATTATTAGCGGTGTTGATTTACGTAACTGTAGAGAGCACTATAAATATAGTGATTATTAGCGGTGTTGATTTACGTAGCTGTAGAGAGCAGTATAAATATAGTGATTATTAGCGGTGTTGATTTACGTAACTGTAGAGAGCAGTATAAATATAGTGATTATTATCGGTGTTGATTTACGTAGTTCTGGAGAGCACTATAAATATACTAATTATTAGCTGAGTTGAAATACGTAATTGTAGATAGCACTACAAATATATTGATTATTAGCGGTGGTGAAATACGTAATTGTAGGAAAAACTATAAATACCGTGATTATTAGCGGTGTTGAAATACGTAATTGTAGAAAACACAATAAATACGGTGATGATTAACGGTGTTGAAATTAAAAATTGTAAAAAACACTACAAATACGGTGGTTATTTTCGGTGAGAATTACGTAATTGTAGAGAACATTATGAATACGGTGATTATTAGCGGTTTTGAAATACGTAATTGTAGAGAGCATTATAAATATAGTGATTATCGTATATATAAAAACGGCTTGTTTGGGTTGAGAAAATATTTTACGTAGAGGAGCAAACAACGTTTTGACCTTCTTTAATCATTGTCAGGCTCACAAAGAAAGAAAAATGTAACTGACCGGAAACTGTTCACATGTTTAAAAGGGGTTGTGTAACTGAATGTCGGAATGTAGAGGGCGTGCTTAGATGTTTGAATATATAATTTTATATTATTGTAATTTCAAGTCTAATCTGAATCAATTTAATCGTAAAGCCTTAATGGCCAGTTTGGATGTTATATCCCTCTTTACAGAAGTTCCAACCACTGAAGCCTGCAAGATAGCCTTAGAACTCTATATCCGAGATCCTAACCCATCAATAGACATAATAGCAACCAATTAGCAACCCTCATAGAATTCACCACAATGAAGACAAATTTCATGCTCAACAACCACAACTATATACAAACAAATGGCCTAAGCATGGGCAACCCAGTATCACCAGTTCTAGCTAATATATTTATGACAAAAGTTGAAACACAAGCAATTAACACAGCATTACATCCACCACTATACTGGTACAGATATGTAGATGACACGGTTGCGGAATTCCCATCTACAGAACACACACTTAATTTTTTCAATCACATTAACTATATAAATCCCAACATTAACTTCACATGTGAACAGGAAGAAAGCAATGAAATATAATTTCTTAACCTCAAAATTACAAGAACCGATACACAATTTAAAACAGAAAGCACCCATACTGGACTATACTCTCCTTGGGACTCAGCACATGAAACAAAACAAAAACTCAACATACTAAGAAACCAAATAAACACAGCCATAAAACTATGTTCACCAGATACAATTAACGACGATTTACACAATATAAAACAATACTTCATCAACATCAATAAGTTTCCTCCACAAACCGTAGAAAACATTATATGTACACACCTAGACAGAAAGCAAAATCAACCAACAAAAGTAAATATATCTCACGAATCAATAAACCACGAAACCATATACTGCTGCATACCATATATTCCCGACATCAGCAGAAAAATAACCAACATTTGGCAAAAACTAGTAACAAAATATGACACTCCAGTTAATACCAAATTTATTCAAAACCAGGCACAAAACTGAGGTTTATACTATGTAAAAACTACACTGACAAACACCACACCAACGTTATTTATAAAATACAATGTGATAACTGCCACGACTTTTATATTGAAGAAACAAGTAGAAAATAGAAACTAGATTCAAAGAACATAAAAAGTCACCCTCACACGTTTTTGAACACTGCAAGTCAAATAAACACAACATAACCATAGAAAACACTCCAATACTAAATAAAGAAACAAACATAAACAAACGCAAAATTAAATAAGCCTTACTTATACAACAACTCAAGCTCAAAATAAACCAATATAAAGGAACGCCTTTATACCTACATTAAAAATAATACAATAAATAATATAAAACTATATATTCAAACATCTAAGCACGCCCTCTACATTCCGACACTCAGTTACACAACCCCTTTGAAACATGTGGTCAGCTTCTGGTCAGTTACCTCTTTTTTTCTTTGTGAACCTGACTATGACTGTTGTTCCTTCATCTACGTAAAATATTTTTTCAACCCAAACGAGCCGTTTTTACGTATATATTTTTCTCTACAAGTGGGTTTTCTGGACATCACTGATTAGTGATTATTAGCGGTGTTGAATTACGTAATTGTAGAGAACACTATAAATATAGCGATTATTAGCGGTGTTAAAATGCGTAATTGTACAAAACACTATAAATATAGCGATTATTAGCGGTGTTAAAATGCGTAATTGTACAAAACACTATAAATATAGCGATTATTAGCGGTGTTAAAATCCGTAATTGTACAAAACACTATAAATATAGCGATTATTAGCGGTGTTAAAATGCGTAATTGTACAAAACACTATAAATATAGCGATTATTAGCGGTGTTAAAATGCGTAATTGTACAAAACACTATAAATATAGCGATTATTAGCGGTGTTAAAATGCGTAATTGTACAAAACACTATAAATATAGCGATTATTAGCGGTGTTGAAATACGTAATTGAGTGAGTTTAGTTGCCCATTCTAATAATATTCAAATTTTGCGATAATTACGATAGAATAAAATTATATAAATCAAACCATTTTTCCCGTTATGCGAAGCAAGTAAGTTGTAAAATATTACTTTAATCACTAAAACTCTTGTGTGACATGATGGTTCATTATTAATGTGTTACAACTGCAAGTTTACTAATAGTTTGATAATAATGATAATAGAAGATCCCACAATATACCCCGAGTAAACAACATTTGAAATAGTTACACAAATGGAGCAGCATGTTATATTAACGAGTAGTAATACAAGAGTTGTGGAATATTCGGATGTTGTTCCAGTATTATCCACAACGATTAGACTTGGTTTGGTTGTTGTTAAGCGCATTGATACAAAATAAGCTCTCTGTAATCTGCTATCACCACTATTGAAACTCAAATGTTTTACTTCCTCATCTGGCAGACTTACATGTAAGCTACTGGGAGGCTACAATAATCAGGTACTGAAGACACCTATCACGAAGTGTTCATGATGGATATATCACTACGCCCTTGGAAAAGTCTTGAATAATGTCAACATTTTCTTCTTCTTGTTTTTATTCAAATTAATTAATAATAAAAGCCGAACTACTTTTCTGGGAATTAGCATAACTCGCATAATTTTGAAGACAACTTTGGTGTTGAATAGTTATGATGATGGATAATTGAAGCTACTGTTAAAAATATCTGGAACATGGTAACTTTGGCATTGTTATATACTTATAAATATACACTCAAACACTGTTACATCAAGACCAGGCATTTAAACAGTTCCAAAGTCCTTGCTTTTTCGTACAAATAATAAATATTCCAGTGAGTTAGTGATATGTTTCTAAGCTTATGATACTTATTATGCGGCTTTTGATTCCACGTGTGTATCGATTATTTTCACTAAAAAAACAACACACCAACCCAGAGAAATGATGTGTTTATATATTTTTATACTACGTAGTTCCATCTACGGTAGTAAAGCAGCCAGCACGTGGTTTACATTTGTAGAGAATGTCTCAAAACTTTAGAGTGTATGTAAATGATTATTTAATGTCAACTTTACCATGAGATAAGTTCAAAGGTTGAAATATGTTCGAATAGTACTAATAAAACAATAAAAAATGCTTTGTCTTTTACATAACAAAACAATCATCTAATTTATTTTCAATGTCTACTCATGTAGGAAAACTCAATGAAACATGAATGCGCAATTAACGTTACTTTCCACAAAACTTGTATAAGTATGGATGTGTTTTGTTTCATTTCTTTTCAAAGGATGAATATCAAGAAGTGATGGCAGGTGTGTTAAAAAATAAAGTGATGGATACGAATGGAAAATAGGGTATTATTCCATATCAAAGAATTGCCAAGAAGAGACGTTCCAGTTCAAGAAGAGACTACTAACATATTTCTTGTTGTCAGTCCTAATATACGGATGGAATCGTGGGTTCTGTCTGCAGAAATACAACGACAATTTAAAGCATTTCAGATATAGTTATATAATAAAAAAAAACTATTAACGAATTACAAGAACTTGCAGAAATAAAAAGTTAACTTGTATTTATATATAGGCAAAGGGAGATGCGTTACTTTTGATACATAATTATATCCGATAGAAGGTTTAAAAATCTTGTGATGAATGAAAACAAAAGACAAAAATACTTTATTGGAATTTTCTGACGAGTGAAATCGAGATAAAAAAACAACAGAAACATTATAAAATGGATTGACGATTAGCATCTCGAATTACAAACGTTGGTAAAGACAGCGAACCAAAGTGTTCGACCATCTAAATTTGGGAGAACACTATAATAGAACCAATGCTAGTATTGATTTCATTCAGAAACGACTTGTGAATGTCTAATTCCACTCGATCAATGGTTTTATTAGTTATATAAAAACTATGGGCATAATTGAAATTTAACAACTGGTTTCTTTTTATACGAAATACAGAATGTGCGACAAAAGATGGTCCAAGCTCCTGACTGAGTCATTTCTTAATTTCTGGATAACTCTGTGATCAGGTCAGTATATTTATCTGTTGCAGTCTTATAAACAGTTCGCACACTGTAAGTTATAAAACCATAATTTGTACGGTTCATGGATCGTTAAACTATGTAGAAAGTTATAAAACCATATTTTGTACAGCTCTTGATTTATTAAACTATGTAGGAAGTTATAAACCATAATTTGTACGGTTCATGGATCGTTAAACTATATAGAAAGTTATGAACCATATTTTGTACGGTTCGTGGATCGTTAAACTATGTAGGAGATTATAAACCATAATTTGTACAGTTCATGGATCATTAAACTATGTAGGATATTATATATGTAAAAACAGCTCGTTTGGGTTCAGAAAATTTTTTACGTAGAGGAGTGAACAATGTTTCGACCTTCTTCGGTCATCGTCAGGTTCACAAAGAAAGAAAGAGGTAACTGATCGGAAGCTGACAACATGTTTGAAAGGGGTTGTGTAACTGAGTGTCGGAATGTAGAGGGCGGACTTAAATGTTTGAATATATAATATAATATTATTTATTTTATTATTATTGATTATATTATTTTTAATATAGATATAAAGGTGTTCCTTTGTATTGGTTTATTTTGGGCTTTTAAATTCTGTAATAAATCTCATGTCATTACCAAGTGAAAACTGGTAATAACTAATATTGAAGCGCTTAGCTGGCTAAATTGTAGCTTAGCGAAAGGTCTGAAGGTTTATAACGCTGAAAACAGGGGTTCGATGCCCGTGGCGAGTACAGTACAGATAGCCCATTGTATGTCTTTGTGCTTCACCCCAAACGATCAAAACAAAACAAACTTATCAAGTAATTTTTTTCATATCTCGATCGGGCTCTGCATGAACAGGATATATGGGCGGTCGACTCGTAGTCTGAAGGTCGGAGGTTAGAATCCTCCTCACATCAAAAAGCTTGCCCTTACAGCCGTGGAGGCGTTAAAATGTTACAACCCACTATTAGTTGGTAAAAGAGTAGTCCATAAGTTAACGGTGGGTTGTGATGACTAGCTGTCTTAGGTTACTAAATTAGGGATGGCAAGCACAGATAGCTCTCGTGTAGCTTTTCGCGAAATTAAAAAAACAAACAAATATATCTCAACCTATGCTGTCGCAATCCAATGCATCAGCAAGTTAGATAAACGAAAACACATTTTTATACTCAGAATGCGGAGAAAAGTCTGTAAACTAACATTCTAGAAAAAACACTATTTCACAACAAATAAAAACACAATTTACTAACTTAACTAGTGTCATGGAGACTGGTGACAGAAACGTTAGAATATACACAGTCGACTTCTGTATGGGAGGCCCATCGTGGCCTGGTGGTTAAGGCACTCGATTCGTGTTCTGAAGGTCGCGGGTTCGAGTCCTCCTCACACCAAACATGCTCTCCCTTTCAGCCGTGGGTGCGTCATAATGCAACGGTCAATCCAACTATTCGTTGATGAAAGAGTAGCTAAAGTGTTGGCGGCGGGTAGTGATGACTAGCTGCCTTCCCTCTAGTCTTACACTGCTAAATTAGGGAGGGCTAGCGCAGATAGAGAAGTTACGTGGGATTGATTTTTGCGAACTTGAGCAGCTTCGCGTGTAAAACGAGTTAAACAAAACAAGGTAAAAATATTAACATTTCTTTCAAGAATTTCCAGTCGTTATAACTAACTACATTTGTCTCGCAGGCTTGTTAATGTCTTAGGTTGAAACACTGAGTTTTGTTCTGTTTTTTTGGCATTCAACGAAAATACATTTAGGGCTGTCTACAGCAGGTGCTCATAATCTGTTGAAAACACGTGACATTTGTTTCTTTTAAATTGCTTTGAAAACACGTACTGTTTAGGATTCTAGTTCAGAAGACCTGTGATTAGTTGTAAGTTAGTTTACCACTGAGAAGAAATTAGTAACCATTAAACGTAAAAAGGCTACAACGTCTAATAGCCTGGATATAATTTTTACAGTGAGTGCACACTTATATGTTATTCAGGTTGTTTTTTTTTTCTCAATCACTAAACAATTTCTATCAATAGAAATTTCGCGCAGATAAAAAGCGTCGCCCGTCGTTATCCATATTTTCCATAGAATTGAATTATGAGCCAAACTTTTCTACTAAATCCGATTGGTTGTGAAAAAAACACATTCTGCGTAGTTCCAACTCTTACGGGAAGTGAGGTACGTTGGAACAAGGGGCAAAAATTAAAAAAAAAATCACTTCTCTCACTTTTTCTTTGTGAGAACAAACATAAAATTATGCTAGTTTCACAGCCGAGTGAACATTGTGTACATACTGGTTCTTCTACATAACTCCACACTGATTTCTACTCAGCTTAATTACACACCAGCCGGAAGGTATAAATCTGGACTTCGGTGGAGAATTTGATTATGAATCATTATCAACATCTTCGTGTCTAGTTTGGCCACGTCAGCAAAAAACGAAATAGTGAAGTGCACCTTTACTACATCCCGGACAATAAGAAGTCTCTTCTTACTCCAATAAAGGGTTTGTTTAATTTTCCCCAGGCTGTATGGAAAGTTAGAAAGAACATTTAACCATCAATAAATCAATATAACCGAACTGAATCAGATCGGCCTTTTCTAAGACAAATATTGACTATAATTCTTTGTTTTCATCTCCTTTTAATTCACAACTTCCAAACTTCACTAAGAACTTTCCAACCAAGTGTTGTTTTTGCTATCTTTAGGCTAATGTTATCGTCATGATAATTGGTAATTGTTTAAATAGTAATCGATAATTTGTTAATAATACAAAGATATACCTTTATTAATACGACCTTCAGTGACGTTTGTAAGTAAAAAAGGAAAACACATTATTTCGGTTGATGGAAACTGCACTGTTTGCTTGACTGAGTTATTTAAAAACTGAAATTAGTCAACTTGGCTTGTGAGTTAATATATAGTTTTTGTTTTGTATTTCAGAACGGCTGGTATGGGTATTAACACTTTTACTAATAAATCAGAGAACAACGTTTCGACCTTATGTCATCTTCAGGTTAACAAATCGCTTTTGTTTTGTTTTATTACCTTCCTTCCACGTTCCACTTATCTCACAAAATAAGCTGGCAGGGTAATTACAACTTTTCTATTATATTATTTATTTCGAAAGTCAATAATTACTGCTTTTATGTTTATATTATTCCATTTACAAGTATTATTTTATTTTAAAAGCCAGTAATTGTACCTTTTATTTTTCTATTATTCAATATACAAACATTATTTCCTTAAACAGTCAGTAATTACAATTTTATGTTTATATTATTCAATTTACAAATGTTCTTTTATTCAAAAAGTCAGTAATTACTACTTTTCTGTTTATAATATTCCTTTTACAAGTATTCTTATATTTTAAGTCAGTAATCATAATCATATCTTTTATGTTCATATTATTCAACTTACAAATATTCTTTATTTAAAAAGTCAGTAATTCTACCTTTTATGTTTATATTATTCAACATACAAGCATTCTTTTATTTGAAAACTCAGTAATTACTACTTTTATGTTTATATTATTCCATTTACAAGTGTTCCTTCACTTAAAAAGTCAGTAATTACCACTTTTCTGTTTATAGTATTCTATTTAAAAGTGTTCTTCTATTTTAAAAGTCAGTAATTACTTCTGTTCTGCTTATATTATTCCATTTACAAGTGTTCTTTTATTTTAAAAGTCAGTAATTATACCTTTTACGTTTATATCATTCAACTTACAAACATTCTTCATTTAGAAAGTCAGAATTACAACACTTCTATTTATATTATACAACTTACAACATTCTTTCATTAAAAAGTATAGTATGCTGTAAAGCTCACTGACAAACAACTGTTTAACCATGCTGACAACAAGCTTAAAGGTGAGTTGTCAGAGTAAATAGTCTAATGAGCATTGACAACGAAGAAAATTTCCTCGGGAAACTGAGAGTAAATTAATCAGAAAATTTCGAATTCTGAAATTAAGTTATGGCGCAATGTTGATATAAAATTTGGGAGCTCAGTATGTTTCTACACCAGATATGCATATCCTTTCGATCCATACCCAAAACTAACTACAGTGTTGAATTATACTGTAATGTCTTCAGGCGATTTTAGTTTGGTATGTTCAGATCGACTTCTCTCGTAGTAACATGAAACCGATAACTTTAGATTATTCAGAATAAGACGAACTACATAGAGGTATATATATATTTATGAAATCTAACAGATGTTATTCAAGTCTTATTGCTTATTTGTTTTATCTTTTGTAAACTTTGGCAGATTTATTGTTCATGTCAACTGCTATACACCAAAAATCATTTAATGTGATTTATAGAAATAAATAGCATTATAACAAATGGCTTAACTTTCTATAACAGAGAATTCTGAAAACAGAAAACAGCTTTTGAAATGAGACAGATAAATTACGTTTCTTATAATTCAACAATTTTTCCCTGTTTGTTTCTTGCTAACTATTGGATTCTCTATGCTCTGTCCACTGCAAGTATTGACATAATATTTTTAGTGCTATAAATTATCCTTTCCCACTAGGACAGCGGTAAGTCTAGAGGTTTAAAAAACTAGAAACAGAGGCTCGATTCTCCTAGGTGGACACAGCAGATACTCGCATGTGGTTTTGCTGTAAGCGAACACCTATAAGTTCTCAGGTTTACTGTAGAGCCATCTGGGCAAATGAATACTGATTATTAATTATGTCACTGTTAACTGATAATGTATCTTTTAGAAATATATATATACATAAAACCATAATCTTTAAAAGCCAAAACAAAACATATTAAAAATAAAAAAATTAAAAAGTTCGCTGCACTTGTCACAAAGAGATCCTAGGGTAAAAGCTACAACGTGGGATTATAAAATATATCCTAGGTTTCAGAGGTGAATGGAAAGTAGGACTCACATTGCGGTGGGGATACACTGTCTATCAGTCTTAACCTCCAATTCGCTAGTCTTACATAAAAAATAGAAAAAATTAGAGTAGAAATTAGGAGAGCAAGATGTGGGTACTGAAATTCACAATATCTCACATCTATATCACCTTTCACTGCCTGCAGTCAGTTTTGGGAAGTTGACTGCTCTCTCCAACTTCTAGCGTTTGTTTGTATTTGTTTCCTTACTTAGTATCTTGGTAAGAACGTATAAAGGTGTTTCTTCTGTGTTCTTTGAATCTGTGTTCCATTTTTCTGCTTGTTTCTCCAATATAGAAGTCGTGGCAGTTGTTGCATTGTATTTTATAAATAATGTTGGTGTTGTGCTTGTCAGTGTAGTTTTACATTGCATGAACTTTAGTTTTGTACCTAGTTTTTGAATAAATTTGGTATTAACTGTAATGTTGTGTTTAGTTATAAGTTTTTCTATTTTTTTAAATCCTGATATCACAACATAACCATAGAAAACCCCCAGATACAAAGTAGGGAAACAAACATAAACAAACGCAAAATCAAAGCAGCCCTACAACTACTCAAACCAAAATTAAACCAATATAAGGGAACACTTTTATAACAAAACTAATTAATATTCTAACATACACTGCAACGCCCTCTATAATCACATACCCGTTTGCACTCTCGTCCCAAAGACGTGCTCGGAAACGATCAGTTGCAAACTTTCTTGGCTAACCTGAAGATGACCTAAGAAGGTCGAGACGTTGTTTTCTACTTTATTGCAACAAAAGTTTTAATAACCATACCAGCCAACTTGAGAGACATTTTTACTTTAAGTGTGTTTCTCATCACAAAATGTTTCTTTTAATCTTTGGCAAGATATGCATGCCAATTGGAAACGAATATTTCATATTTATGATGATCTGTCCAAATCAATCTGTGCAGTTGTTCCAAGAACCAAGCTACAAGCTAGTATTTTAATTACATTATCTTTATTAGCTACTATTCATCCACAAAAAAACACATTCTAAAACTTTCACTGAGTTTCAGTTGTTCATGTGAACGTAATGGGTTTTGCAGCTTTATTTTAGTTATTTTTTTGAATAGCTCATTTTTAGATGTATAGTATCACTTTCACTGAGATAGATGTATAGTATCACTTTCACTGAGATTTGTCCCCATGTATGCCCCCTGTACGATATTGTAGGTCTGTGCTGTTTATCTTTGTATCCGTTTAGTGCGCACTTTACTAAACTTAGTACACAACTAATGTTATTTTATGACGTTTTGCATTCGATAATTAGGTAAAGATTTGGCTCTACCCGTTGTGGTACGTCAATGGCAACACCACACTATATTAACCGCAATCGACGATGGTTTTGAAAAAAAAATGTCATTCATTATCGTGGTTCATAATAAGGATCGCAAATTAATTTGGTTAAAACTAATAAAACAATCGGGACAACAACTACAAAGAGCAGACTTATTTTTTGAAACAACACACAAAATCTTCCTTTTAAATAGGTAACATCATTGAAGCATTGATATGAAGCAAAGTAAGGGACTTCACGATATTCTATATGACACATTGCGACTGCTCATAACCTACATAAAAGTTGCCTTTCCTTTTCGAAAGTTGATTTAAGTGGTTAAATACATAATAGATGCTCTCAGCGACTGATTTTGTTTTAAATACATGTTAAACGCATATCTACACGAATCTCCAACACAACGCCACTTGGCTCAGTGAGTAATTACTTTAAAAGATACGAAACTTTATTCATAAAATATCTTTTAGACATATGTGTTTCATTTGAAAAGGCTGCTTTTCAAATGGTAAAAATTTATATGCAGTTAGTGGGGGGCTGTGTCTTACTCTAGATATATATTTACTATTTTCTGTGCATTAAAACAATTAATATACAATTTAATTAATATAGAGTATTAATAAACTTTACACCATCAAAAAATCCGATGTTTTATTAATGTGCATGTCAATTGGAAGCTACATTTCAGGCATTTTCTAACGCATTAGTTGAAAACTCCCACGTGAAGGGCTCCGGAATTTTTTGTTGTCTATTTTACTGAAACCACTATTGTTCATCGTTACTCAAGTTTGCTGTCTCCACGACTATATTTCAGAAACGTTTTAACAGTGGACAATTACCATAGTAATTTTTTTACTCAGACGACAGTGTCGAATTTTTCTACTGTTTCTTATAGTTACTTGAAATAGTCAGAGCGAACTTATTATTTATCTATCCTGCATGTACAGCTATATTTCATATAGCTATTGTTGTTCTTACATAGTTAGTGTTAAGGTTGTGATTATAAATGTTACTGATAATTAGCGACTTAAATTAAGTGTGATGCTGTTGTCTATTTTCCATGCGTTATTTATGTTGCTTTATGCCGGCAAACACATGAGCACAGCAGGCCGATAAAGAACATATACATGTTTCACATAGACCTAACAAGATAAACATGTTACTGCGCCTGTTTACTTAGCACTAACCTGCATTGCATTAACCTAGAATCATGAGATTGATTCTTCTTGCACATCTCATATTACACTCTGACATTGTTGGAAGCCGGTCACTAAATCTATAATAATACAATGTTTACTTTCAACATGGTCCTTTGAAAACAACTTTACAGTTTGTTCTGCTAGTTTGAGATTGGACAAGCATATTTGGTGTGACGGTGATACGACATGCCACAGTCACTAAGCCACTCTGAAATAAAACCGATACGCTATCTTATTCTGGCTTTGAGTCTTCTAAATATGATCTACACCTGATCTTATTGAGAAAGCACTATTTAACTGATTCAACCGAGAACTTCTTTACGCCCTCTGACATGAAATGAGCTTTCCTACTTTTATGTAGGTCATAATTTTCGTGAAATCTTTCTCCGGGTGATATAAAATATTATTTCAAAACATCGCTCAACCACAACTTTTATCCTTTTTTCTTTTACCCTTTACGAAATTATCGATGTTTCTAAGCTACTTTCTATTTGTGTAAATGTGTAACGTCTTGAACTCATGGTTACAGATAGAATATCGACGTTCATAAGTGTGTAGCATATTAAATCATGGTTACAGATAGAATATCAACATCGAAAAATGTGTGACATATTAAAATCATAGATATAGATTTAGGGTTGACATCGATAAATGTGTGACATATTAAAGTCGTAAATATAGAGAGAGGAAATCGATATTAAACGCTATTTTTCAACATTCTAAGCTAAAATAGAAAGAAGACATCAAGAAATGTCTGTACCTCGTTACCTACTAAGCAGAAACAGATACGAGTGATGTTTCTTTATAATATTAGATGTTTTATGTACAAGAACTCCTCGTGTTCAACACATTTTCATTATTTTTTTCAAAACTCATAAAACAAGACAGAAAACGACAACACATTGGTGCTATAATGTAATATTCCAATAATGAGAAAGTTTCAGCCGCTGTATTCTGCTTTTATAACTTTGCACTCTCTGTTAATGATCGCTGTGGGTGACCCAGGACAGTTAGATGCTTTCAATTCACTGTCTCGTGTTTCACCTCTTTATTAGAAATATATCTATCGAAAGCCTATGTAATAGGAACAATCAAACTCTTTTACAAAATATTTGAGATTAGTAGTCTTATTTTTTGTTCTTAACTTCTTAAATATTGGATATCACACCAAACGTTGGTGTAGATTAAATTAACTGTAAGCAAGCTACGATAATTAAGAAATATGTAAACATATGTTAAAAACCTCAGTTTTCCGTATTGCATGGTCAGGTGATTAAGGCACTCGTCTCGTAATCCGAAGGTTGCGGGTTCGAATCCCCGTCACACCAAACATGCTCGCCCTTTCAGCCGTGGGGCGTTATAATGTGACGTTCAGCCCCATTATTCGTTGGTAAACGAGTTGCCCGAGATTTGGCGGTGGGTGGTAACGACTAGCCGCCTTTCCTTTAGTCTAACACTGTTAAATTAGGGACGGCTAGCGCAGATAGCCCTCGAGTATGCCTTGCGCGAAATTCAAAACAAACCAAACAGAACAGCTAACAACAGCTAATTACGGACATAACTGAAGATACCCTGCTGATACATCGGTAAGTCTACGGACTTACAACACTAAAACAGGGGTTACAATTCCCCTTGGTGGAGTTAGCAGATAGATTAATGTGACTTTGCTATACGAAAACACGCATAATTAAAGTGTTATAAGTCACAAAGCTAAGGTTTACTGGACGTGTATTAATTATTTTCATTACTGTTGTGTTTCAAGTCTCAGTTGTATAAAACGCACGTGTTTGTGGTAACTGCTAGGTTACGTTTGAGATATAACTAAACACAGATTTTCAATTTTGGACTTTCTGGTTACAATAAGAGACTAAATAATAAGTAAAATAAAAAAAATATATTTAAACCGCTCATTAAAGTTATTTCTTATAAAATTTATATATATATATAAAAGTCTGTAAGTTGCAAACTCTTCAATATTTTAAAAAATATTTTTTTTTTCTGTTTTACGTTATATTTAATGTACTGATTGTAGTGACATCTGTGAAACAATTTTCAAGTTAGAAATATAAAATCACGTTCGATTAATTCACAACTAGTTATTATTCTTTCAACTGCCCTGTAGTTTGATTGCTTTTGAATTTCACGCAAAAGTACACGAGGGTTTATCTACCTTAGCCGTCCCTAATTTATCAGTATAAGACTAGAGGGAAGGCAGCTAGTCATCACCACCCACCGCCAAAGGAATAGTGGGATTGAGCATTACATTATAACATCCCTACGGCTGAAAGGGCGAGCATGTTTGGTATGCAGGGGATGCGAACCCGCAACCTTTGGATTACCTGTCGAGTGTTCTAGCCACTCGGCCTTGTTAGGCTAACTAATTGACAGTGATGATTTGGCTACCCTATTGATAGCGACGTTTTAATTAAAGTATATTTAATAGTAAACCTATTTGGATTAAGTCACATGACACATACACCCTATGCTTGCTTAAAGCTACAAGAGATCATCTTTATTTAAAACATTTTTTTTATTATTATTACAGCTCTACCAGCAATATAAATCAATTTTTTGAAACACAGAAGTTCAAATATTCATTGTCTTCATAATCAAACATTCATAAACAGTAAAATTATTTCCCTTTCGATAAACATATCAACAAGAACATTAAACTTTGCTTATAACGTAATAAAAATTATATGTTTACACACTGTTTGTTTCTTTTTTAAGTTGAGCACAAAGCTACACAAAAGGCTGTCTGTTCTGTGCCCACCAAGGGTATCGATGTCCCTTTTCTAGTGTTGTAGTTCCATAGATATACAGCTGTGCCACTAGATGGCCTTAATTTGTTTTGTTTGTTTGTTTGTTTTTTGAATTTCGCACAAAGCTACTCGAGGGCTGTCTGTGCTAGCCGTCCCTAATTTAGTAGTGTAAGACTAGAGGGAAGGCAACTAGTCATCACCACCCACCGCCAACTCTTGTGTTACTCTTTTACCAACGAATAGTGGGATTGACCGTGCATAATAACGCCCCCACGGCTGAAAGGGCGAACACGTTTGGTGCGACGGGGATGCGAACCCGCGACCCTCAGATTACGAGTCGCACGCCTTAACACGCTTGGCCATGCCGGGCCTAGATTACCTTTATATACTGTATTCTAGATTTAAAGAATGATTCTTCTAAGATGCTGCTTGGCTGTTATTTTTAATTGTTTGATTTTAGTCGATTAATCAAATCGAAATAAAGCTTGTCCTTCCACTAACAACAACTAGGATATTTATCCTTTTTAAAGTATATCAATAAGGTGAGAGATTTGTGTAAAATACTGAGTAAATTGCATTTTGTTTTTTTCTAATTTGTCTTAAGGATAAGCCATTATCGAATTCTCTACATAAACGTAGGCTTGTTTTTGTTTTACGCAGACAAATAGACATAAAAACAAGGTATAATTTGTTTCCTGGACTATTTTGAGAGCACAAAGTAATATATCTATCAACAAAACCAGTACAGTACGAACGCATTAAAGCAATATCGTGTCTTGTTCTCCCACAGCTCACATTAGTTGTAGTGTGAGTACAATTACGTAATGATATATTGATATGAGTCGTTTTTGAAACGGGAGGAAATTTCTCGTTTGTCATCTCAATGTTGTAAACATATTGTTAGTGATGGTCGTGTAATATTCTCTGATTTTCTGTTTCCATCAGTTTATAGCAGTAACATTCTTTTACTTTGATTTTCAGTTGCAACTTACTTCCTTCTGCATATAAAGATAAGAACATATATCATAGGCTACTATTAACTTAGACATCAAACGTGATCCATTTTTTTTAACAGGATGCTTTGATTAATTTATATATCTTCGCAGTAAGAATGGTAAGCATTATAAATGGAATTAGTCCTAGATTAGTCCTAGCGTGAAAGCAGTGATAAAGTTAGTTCATCCAATTTGTTTATAAAAACAAAATTTAAATAGTACGAACTGCCATGCCAGTATAGAATTTGTTCTGTCTCTTGTAAAGGTGATAAATTATGTGTGAACACGTTAGAAAGTTTCACTTATGAGTAGCTACATATTAACTTAGACAGTAGAGCCATACATCAAAATAGGTGATTGATGCATATCAACTGAGACAGAAGCTGTAAATTAACACAGACGTTAACACGTATCAACCCAGACGGTAACTGTACATCATAATAGATAGTAAACACATGACAACCCAGGCAGTAACTGTACATCAAAATTGATAGTAGACATATGTCAACCCAAACAGTAACTGTACATCAAAATAGGTAGTAGACATATGTCATGCTATATAGTAACCGTACATAAAAACACTTAATAACCACAGGTCATCCTAGACAGTAATCGTACGTCAAAATAGGTAGTAGCCAATGAAACCCTCCAGCAACACAGATAATAACTCTACAATAAAACAGAAAGTAGGCATGCGACCACCCAGACAAAATACATATCAACTCAGATAATAGCTGTGAATCAAAACAGGCAGCAACCATACATAAAAACGGAGAGAAACTGTAGATAAAAAACAAACCGGTAAATCAACTATAAACAATAACTGTGAATAAAAACAGGCAGCAACCGTGCAACTTATATCAAGGTAAACAATAACTGAATATCACTGCAAACAGAACCACATATGGAAACAAACAGCTCACCAATCAAAACATCAATAAATATATTAAGCGTACATCAACACTAATTGTAAGCATTCATCAATCAATATAATAACTATATATTAACACTGACTGTAACCACACATCAATAAATATAATAACTATACATAAACACTGACTGTAACCACACATCAATCAATATAGTAAGTATAAGTCAACACTGACTGTAACCACACATCAATAAATATAATAACTATACATAAACACTGACTGTAACCACACATCAATCAATATAGTAAGTATAAGTCAACACTGACTATAACATCAAGACGCTTGGTACCAACAATGCATTACCAACACAGATTCCATCATACAGCATCAGAGAATAACTGTATATCTTGTTAGACAGAAGTAAAGAAACATCTATATAAACAGTAATTAAACATTGAAACAAACAGTAATCAATCATGATCTCGGATATCAAGTAATCACATGTCAATACAGACAATACACGCCTATTAAGAGAGGCAATCGCAACATATGAACATGGACAGCAAATAACAACATGTTAACGCTGTCGGAACACGACATATAACAAGCAATAGCTACGCATGATCTTAGACAACAAATAACCACATGCCAATTCATACAGTAAAATGACTAATGAGATGTACAGAAGTTACATAAGAACTTGGACAACAAATAACCACATGTCAATTCAAACAGTAAAATGACTAATGAGATGTACAGAAGTTACATATGAACCTGGACAACAAATAACCACATGTCAATTCAAACAGCAAAATGACTAATGAGATGTACAGAAGATACATATGAACCTGGACAACAAATAACCACATGTCAATTCAAACAGTAAAATGACTAATGAGATGTACAGAAGTTACATAAGAACTTGGACAACAAATAACCACATGTCAATTCAAACAGTAAAATGACTAATGAGATGTACAGAAGTTACATATGAACCTGGACAACAAATAACCACATGTCAATTCAAACAGCAAAATGACTAATGAGATGTACAGAAGATACATATGAACCTGGACAACAAATAACCACATGTCAATTCAAACAGTAAAATGACTAATGAGATGTACAGAAGATACATATGAACCTGGACAACAAATAACCACATGTCAATGCAAACAGCAAAATGACTAATGAGATGTACAGAAGATACATATGAACCTGGACACCAAACAACAACATGTCAATTCAAACAGCAAAATGACTAATGAGATGTACAGAAGATACATATGAACTTGGACAACAAATAACCACATGTCAATTCAAACAGTAAAATGACTAATGAGATGTACAGAAGTTACATACAAACTTGGACAACAAATAACCACATGTCAATGCAAACAGTTAAATGACTAATGAGATATACAGAATTTACATATGAACTTGGACAAGAAATAATCAAATAAAAATAAACAGTAACTGACTAATAACAAAGGCTTTGTTTGTTTGTTTTGGAATTTTGCACAAAGCTACTCGAGGCCTATCTGTGCTAGCCGTGTCTAATTTAGCAGTGTAAGACTAGAGGGAAGGCAACTAGTCATCACCACCCACCGCCAACTCTTGGGCTACTCTTCTACCAACAAATAGTGGGATTGACCGTGACATTATAATGCCCCCACGGCTGGGAGGGCGAGCATGTTTGGCGCGATGCGGATTCGAACCCGCGACCCTCAGATTACAAGTCGCACGCCTTAACGCGCTTGGCCATGCCGGGCCAATAACAAAGGCAGTGTGTACATCTATAACATAGCAATTAACTAAATGTGACGTAATCGGTTTATTTGTTTAGAATTAAACATAAAGCTACACAAAGTATCACTTGTGATCTTCTTAACTCAGGTATCAAAACAGGGTTTATAACGGTGTGAGTCAGAAGACGTATTTTGTGCCACTAAGGAGCATGTGACCCAGACAGTACCAATAAAATTAATTAACTGTTAATGTCAACAATCACCACAATCCAACACATAAAGTAATGATGCATCGACACAGAGAAATTCCACCTCAAATGAACTAGAAATTACACATCAGCACAACATAATTTCATTTTATTAGATTTATTTTAAGAAACCAAAAGAATTCTTTCACAAATGGTTAATCACTTCTGAAATTTGAATTATATTTATTGTTATATACTATAGTTTCTTCTAGTTACGTTTCTATATTTTCTAACTATGCAAACCTGATACTGATCTCTTGCCACAAGACTCCGTGTGTTAAGTTTTGGTCATTATCAAGCTATCGCTATTGTAGTTGTCAGCAGTCTAAACTTCCTCTGTGTTTTCTTGTCTCTGTTGGGTTTTGTCCATCATCAATCTAATATCCGTGTAATTGTGACCAGTCTATATTCTCACAGAAATAATTTTAGTGTGTTGAGTTTTGGTCTCTATCAACCTATTACTACTGCAGTGTTATCAGACTAAATTATCTCTATAATCACTTTAGTCAGTTGAGTTCTAGTCTAGCTATTATTACTGTGGTTGTTGCAGTTCTAACTATCTATGTATTGTTTATAGTCTGTTGGGTTTTAGTCATTATCTAGCTATTAATAACATATTTGTTGCAGTTCTGACTATCTATGTATTGTTTATAGTCTGTTGGGTTTTAGTCATTATCTAGCTATTAATAACATATTTGTTGCAGTTCTGACTATCTATGTATTGTTTATAGTCTGTTGGGTTTTAGTTATTATCTAGCTATTAATAACATATTTGTTGCAGTTCTGACTATCTATGTATTGTTTATAGTCTGTTGGGTTTTAGTCATTATCTAGCTATTAATAACATATTTGTTGCAGTTCTGACTATCTATGTATTGTTTATAGTCTGTTGGGTTTTAGTTATTATCTAGCTATTAATAACATATTTGTTGCAGTTCTGACTATCTATGTATTGTTTATAGTCTGTTGGGTTTTAGTTATTATCTAGCTATTAATAACATATTTGTTGCAGTTCTGACTATCTATGTATTGTTTATAGTCTGTCAGGTTTTAGTCATTATTTAGCTATTATTACTGTATTTGTTGCAGTCTAGACTATCTATGTATTATTTGTAGTCTGACAGGTTTTAATCATTATTTAGCTATTACTACTGTATTTGTTGCAGTCTACACTATCTATATATTGTTTGTAGTCTGTTGGGTTTTCCTGAAGCTAGAACTGTAGTGTTGTCAATCCAGTTGTAAAGTTTCTACATAATTCTTGTGTCTTTATTGAAAAACATTTTTGTTTTTTTCGCATCAAATTGTATCGTTTATCAAAGATATACTCTTTGAATTTAAGAAAAAATGACATTGGCGGAACTCCCCATTGGCTCAGCGGTATGTCTGCGGACTTCCAAATCTAAAATCCTGGTTTTGATTCCCGTGATGGGCAGAACACAACAACAGTGCTATTGGCGGGGCCCGGCATGGCCAAGCATGTTAAGGCGTGCGACTCTTAATTTGAGGGTCACGGGTTCACATCTCCATCCCGCCAAACATGCTCGTCCTTTCAGCCGTGGGGGCGTTATAATGATCGGTCAATCCCACTATTCGTTGATAAAAGAGTAGCCCAAGAGTCAGTGATGGGTTGTGATGATTAGCTGCCTTCCCTATAGTATTACACTGCTAAATTAGGGACGGCTAGCACAGATAGCCCTCAAGTAGCTTTGTGCGAAATTCAAAACAAACCTATTGGCGGATAGGATATGGCTTGTGCCATCTAGCGGTGGTGTTTATCATCATTACCCCAGTTTTTCCTGTAGCATTCGTCTGCCGTATCCTTCAAAGTTAACTGTTTTATACAAGTTGTAGTTTTCCATATTTGTAGGAAGATGTTTCCTCTGTTATCAAATCTGAAAAATAATATTCTTTTTTATCTTATGAAGAAGGAAATTTTCTCAAAAGGTATAGAACGCATAAAGAAAAACTGGCACGGTGAACTCTGGTGTACGAATTACTTTCGTAAAGTATTCTGGTTTTCCTAATGAAATGTTTGAGGACACTACAAGTGGCGTAACGAAAATAGAAGCGCAGGTTTTATCGGTAAAGAACTGTTTCTTGTTCTTAGCTATAGCTTTTGACTGCTATGAGCTGCCTACAAACAGTTCGTTATCGAAAAATAAAAGACAATAGGAATAATCGTGCCATCTTTTATAATCAGAAATAAAGATTGAAAAGAGACTAAATTAGTTTGCAAAGTACAAGAGAAAAAAATCGTAAATTCATAAGTATAGACATCTCTTGTTGGAGACGTATGAGGTACTAAAGGAACATTTTTCTATCCACTTGTATCAATACCTTCTAGAAATATCTGATAAGGTTCATACTCATCTTGGCATGAGTAGCTATTTACTGCCTTGGACTGATGTAGTTGTTGTGTAATAACTACGTCGTTGTGAGGCATTGAGAAGATATGATGAAGCTATTTTCGCCAGAATTTTTTACGCCATACAGCACTAAATCTCCAACGAAACAGTTATCTCTGGCCTTGTTTCATCCATTGATTTTAACAAACTGATCAGAGGCCCAGTAGAGCCAGGTGGGTTAAGGCGTTCGACTCGTAATCTGAGGGTCGTGAGTTCGAATCCTTGTCGCAACAAACATGCTCGCCTTATCAGCCGTGGGGGTATTATAATGTGACTGCCAATTCCACTATTTGTTGGTGAAAGAGTAGCCCAATAGTTGGCAGTGAGTGGTGATGACTAGCTGCCTTCCTTCTATTCTTACACTGCTAAATTAGGGACATATTGCTCATATCGTCCTCGTGTAGCTTTGTGCGAAATTCAAAAACAAACAAACACACTGATCAGAACATCTCTCTCTCTTCATCCTGGTTCGTCTGTTAATAATATATCAATTCCTATCTGATGTCGGAGATTTTCAGGGCCTCAGATATGGTCATTTGATGGATTTTTGTTAGATCGTTCGTTTTTTGGTTTATTTTTCTGAAGTACAAATGATTACTTCGTTCAATCTTCTGGAATTGTCCAAGCGCTTTATACCTGAGATGATTTTTCCATTATGATTTATCTAAATTATTTCTTTCCAAACGGTGTTTAACCATGATCACTTGTAACCGTTTAATAAAATATGGTTCATATTCCCTTACATAATAACTAACAGAATTGTTTTGTCAACATGATGTATGAAACTATTATTTTTATTTCATCATCTTAACATCCTGTTTAACGTGTGAACCATCATTAATCCTGTTTAACATGTGAACCATCATTAATCCTGTTTAACGTGTGAACCATCATTAATCCTGTTTAACACGTGAACCATCATTAATCTTGTTTAACATGTGAACCATCATTAATCCTGTTTAACATGTGAACCGTCATTAATCCTATTTAACGTGTGAACCATCATTAATCCTGTTTAACACGTGAACCAACATTAATCCTCTTTAACAAGTGAACCATCATTAATCCTGTTTAACACATGAACCATCATTAATCCTGTTTAACGTGTGAACCATCATTAATCCTGTTTAACATGTGAACCATCATTAATCCTGTTTAACACATAAATCATCATTAATCCTGTATAACATGTGAACCATCATTAATCCTGTATAACATGTGAACCATCATTAATCCTGTATAACATGTGAACCATCTACTTTTATAATCTCGTTCTGTCAGGACAACAACAAGATAGTTTCAATTTTCCGCTCATCTGTTTCTATTGCAACACTTAAAGTTTTAGCTAAGTGTCGTATAAACCCACCGCATATTTTCCTTCTTTATCGTAACATGAAGTAAGCACCTTCTGTGACTAGCTCATAAGAAGAAGTTTTGTTTGTTTGTTTTTGAATTTTGCGCAAAGCTACTCGAGAGTTATCTGTGCTAGTCGTCCCTAATTTAGCAGTGTAAGACGAGAGGGAAGGCAGCTAGTCATCACCACCCACCGCCAACTCTTGGGCTACTCTTTTATCAACGAATAGTGGGATTGACCGTCACATTATAACTCCCCCATGGTTGGGAAGGGGAGCATGTTTGGCGCGATGGGGATGCGAACCCGCGACCCTCAGATTACAAGTCGCACGCCTTAACGCGCAAGAGTTTTTACTTTATTCATCAAAGGACGGATATTTCAGCCAGTTAAATATAAGGAAAATAAAATTCACGAAGTTATATCAAATGCTTAAATGTTTAATGTTTTTACACATTCGAGAGCTAAGTTGAAAATAGAACATTTGGGTTTCAAAACAATGTGTGAGAATATTTAATTTTCATTGGTGTATATCTGCTTTAAAAACAACTGTCCATAAAACCTTGTTTTATTACGAGTCGAACGACTTAACACGCTTGGCCATGCGGGGCCTAGAAGAAGGAAGAAAACAAAGTAAGAATTGATAAACTTGCACTGGAAGTAATTAAACATAAAACTATACAATGGACTCTCTGTGTTTTGCCCACTATGAGTAACAAAACCTGGATTCTAGCGTCCGATGTGCCACTAGGGGAGGGAAGTGTGAAGAAAAGATAAAAAGTAACTAATTATACTTATATCACAGAATTAGAGAAGGCAACATTGTAGGTCGAACGCTAGGATGTTTCTTTATACAGCACTGCTAACAAGATAGTAGTCAACTTATATCACAGAATCAGAGAAGGCAACATTGTAGGTCGAACACTAGGATGTTTCTTTATACAGCACTGCTAACAAGGTAGTGGTCTACTTATATCACAGAATCAGAGAAGGCAACATTGTAGGTCGAACGCTAGGATGTTTCTTTATACAGCACTGCTAACAAGATAGTAGTCAACTTATATCACAGAATCAGAGAAGGCAACATTGTAGGTCGAACACTAGGATGTTTCTTTATACAGCACTGCTAACAAGGTAGTGGTCTACTTATATCACAGAATCAGAGAAGGCAACATTGTAGGTCGAACGCTAGGATGTTTTTTTATACAGCACTGCTAACAAGATAGTGGTCTACTTATATCACAGAATCAGAGAAGGCAACATTGTAGGTCGAACACTAAGATGTTTCTTTATACAGCACTGCTAACAAGGTAGTGGTCTACTTATATCACAGAATCAGAGAAGGCTACATTGTAGGTCGAACGCTAGGATGTTTCTTTATACAGCACTGCTAACAAGATAGTGGTCTACTTATATCACAGAATCAGAGAAGGCAACATTGTAGGTCGAACGCTAGGATGTTTCTTTATACAGCACTGCTAACAAGATAGTGGTCTACTTATATCACAGAATCAGAGAAGGCAACATTGTATGTCGAACACTAGGATGTTTCTTTATACAGCACTACTAACAAGATAGTGGTCTACTTATATCACAGAATCAGAGAAGGCAACATTGTAGGTCGAACACTGGGATGTTTCTTTATACAGCACTGCTAACAAGGTAGTGGTCTACTTATATCACAGAATCAGAGAAGGTAACATTGTGGGTCGAACACTAGGATGTTTCTTTATACAGCACTGCTAACAAGATAGTAGTCTACTTATATCACAGAATCAGAAAAGGCAACATTGTATGTCGAACACTAGGATGTTTCTTTATACATCACTGCCAACAAGACAGTGGTCTACTTATATCACAGAATCAGAGAAGGCAACATTGTGGGTCGAACACTAGGATGTTTCTTTATACAGCACTGCTAACAAGATAGTAGTCTCCTTATATCACAGAATCAGAGAAGGTAACATTGTCGGTCGAACACTGGGATGTTTCTTTATACAGCACTGCTAACAAGATAGTAGTCTCCTTATATCACAGAATCAGAGAAGGTAACATTGTCGGTCGAACACTGGGATGTTTCTTTATACAGCACTGCTAACAAGATAGTAGTTTCCTTATATCACAGAATCAGAGAAGGTAACATTGTGGGTCGAACACTAGGATGTTTCTTTATACAGCATTGCTAACAAGATAGTGGTCTACTTATATCACAGAATCAGAGAAGGTAACATTGTGGGTCGAACACTAGGATGTTTCTTTATACAGCACTGCTAACAAGATAGTGGTCTTTAGAGTTTTGTGGTATAACAAGAGAGGGATTAGTTAGCTTTCTTTAGGAGTCGGAAAACAGCTGGTAACCAACAGTTTCTGAAAGAACTCAGTTATAATCAACATAAAGCTGACATCAGAAACACTGACAGTGAACCCTATAATTCAATCAACATTTAATACGAGTATATTACTTTTTCTGATGTGTGTATGGTACAGATTCAAACGAACTGACAAATGATTAATGAAAATTGACAAAGAACGGCATATTATGATAAAACCAGAGACTTTGTGAAGACGTGTACAGCATTCTCTACCGTATCATTCTATTAGAGATCGTGAAATAATCTTATCATTATTTAATCTAAGTAAAATAAAACCCGTCAAAAACACCTAGAAGTAACAACTCATATTTATTACTGTATTATGTACAGCTTAGGGACTTTTCCAAGATCCGCAATTCAATTGGGATGCGTAAGACAGTGACGCTTAAAGTATTCAAGTAGTAATATATTAACACATCACAGTGAGACCGAATGATATTTAAAATCGTTTAATATTTAAACATGGATCATTTATATTTGTAAATACAAGAGAGAAATATCAATGTGAAACTGCATGATTCACTCTCCACCTTAATAAAGATGTCAATATGGAAACAGGGGATCAAAGGGCTTTAAGAACAACATCGAATATATGATGAAAGAGAATCCACCAATGAAACGAATCGTTCTAAGAGTGGATGAAAAACATAGCTGTTTAAAGGGCTAATGGTTTGGTTTGGTTTGAATTTCGCGCATAGCTACTCGAGAGTTATGTACGCTAGTCGTCCCTAATTTAGCAGTGTAAGACTAAATGGAAGGCAGCTAGTCATCACCACCCACCGCCAACTCTTGAGTTACTCTATTACCAACGAATAGTGGTATTGACCGTCACATTATAACGCACCCGCGCGTGAAAGACCAAACATGTTTGGTGTCACGGGGATTCCAACCCGCGACCCACGGATTACGACTCGAGTGCCTTAACCGTCTGGCCATGCCGGGCCAAAAGATCAATTGTATTCGTATTGATAGTTATTCCTCGTGTGTTGTTTTTTTTCTGAAATTATGAGAACAAAATAAAACTTCAAATAACGTGTTACGAAGAATCGTCTTAAACTCCATTAACTTGATTTAGCAAAGTTAATGTAGCTCCTCTATATTTTTATGTTGTAATATTACGACTATAACTTTAGCAGAAGTCAGTGTATATGTCATACGTGTGTTTTCTTAGAGAAAATCCACATTGGGCTACCTGTTGAGTCCATCATGACAATCAATCCCATGATTTGAAACTTAACGCTGTATCAGAGGAGGACTTATATCACTTACATCAGTAAAAGTATTAATTTGTAAGTAATTTTACTAATCCTGTTTGGAATATGGGAAATAAAGTTAAATAAGTAAGTATATGAAATACATTTTTAAATGACAACAACTTGAACGTACAGTAAAAAACAAACAGTTCTTAAAAATTGAAATATTTTTAGCTAGCTTGTCACCACCATTAGTTGCAGGAAGATATTCCTGTCTATATCGCCGTTGTAATAAGTTTACGTTATTTTCAATTCATAATTTTTGAGTTAAGGCATATTGTTTAGTTTAATTTTAAGCTGTGTTATATATTATTAGCTAATTCCATACGTTTTGTTTCATGATAAATAATATATTTTTTTTTATTTATGAATTTGCTTTTGGTTTATTATTAGTCACAAGGATACACTGGATGGTATTTTTATGAAAAGTTTTTCAAGTTTGGTTTGTTTGTTTTTTTAATTTCGCGCAAAGCTACAAGAGGGATATCTGCGCCAGCCGTCCTTAATTTAGCAGTGTAAGACTAGAGAGAAGGCAGCTAGTCATCACCACCTGCTGCCAACTCTTGGGCTACTCTTTTACCAACGAATAGTGGGATTGACGGTCACATTATAACGCACCCACAGCTGAAAGAGAGAGCATGTTTGATGTGACGGGGATTCGAACCCACGACTCTCAAATTACGAGTCGAGTGCCTTAACCACCTGTGTTTTTTAACTAATTTCCTGTCATAGTATATTATTATTAACTTATCGTCAATATTAGTGTTAAATCAAATACTCTTTCTGCAAATAAGTATTATTTTTGACGAATTTCTACTGTAATATATTGGTCGTTGTGTAAATAATGTGTCGGATTCCAATGGCTTTTTATTTCCTTTTGAAATAAATAAACTGATTATTTATGAGTCGCAATCATGAATAAAATGATCTGAGAATTCCAAAATCATAAAGTTTATTTTAAACATAGAATTATCTTTTCGTAAAACAAATGATACACAGCTTAAAAATTTATTTTTGTCCATCAATTTATTTAATTTCGTTTGTAAGCTTTTACAGATTAACCTTCACATGAAAGTAGTTATCCAGAAAAGTTTCGAATTAACAACAGTTTGGCTACTGTGGCGCTTCCTATTATGTGAAATATGAACTAAATAATGCTTTCTGTAAAATTCGCCATTAAATTTGGTTTGTTTGAAGTTAAGCTAACAAGAAATTAGCTATCTGTGCTACGCTCACCAGGGGTATTGAAGCTTAATTTTTAGTGTTGTAAGTCACAGACGTATCGCTATTAAAGAAAATATTAAACTGACTATGAAGTAACTTGACCACTACAGTACTAATGTATCTAATATCGTGCATAAAGTTTTAGTAGTAACATTTCTATTATATCTTAATAATGCATAAATGTTCCGCTTGGGCTGACACAATTAAGTTAAATAAATTAGAAAATACAAAGCAATTTTTTAAATCGTTGTAAAGACAGGAGAATATATTGGATAAACAAAATGTGTCGTGACGAAATAAATTAATTGTCTCATACAGCTTATAAAATTTGCTGTGAGCTCGTATCTAATGATAAATAAGGATTAGCTATATACACATAAAAACTTATCTTCCAGACGGTTTATTACTTATAATTGTGCCCCAGTCGGATCAGCTGTAAGTCTGCGGACTCACGCCACAAGAAACCGGGTTTCGATACCCTTGGCAGGCAGAGCACAAATAGTTCATTGTGTAGCTTTGTGTTAAATTCTAAACAAACAAACAAACAAAAATGCTTGTGACGTAATCAAGATGAACTATTAAATGATGAAAATAAACTGGTAACGTAACTATGGAGAAAGTGAAAATATTATATTATTGTAATAGTTTATATCCCTCTCAAATGAACCGTAGAATATAAACACGCACAGACAATAATTTCATTTCTTTTAAACTAGAATGCTTAGAAACAGTTTTATGGATAGTAATTTAAAGATGGCTGTCGGATAGAAACAGCTTTTTCGGGCAAGGATATTCTGGTCAAATAAACATATAGACATAGTCACAGTAAAATATTTTAGTTTACCCAATAATACTATATCCAAGGTCAAGATGAAGGACATCAAGCTTAAGTTGGAACTAAACGTAGTCAAGGTTCAGAATATAAATATTCAAGATGGTCATTAAGCCTAATCTTAAGTGTGAGGTGAAAGAGATTGATGATGCTAGGCTTAAGGTCATTATGCAGGATTAATGTTCCGGTTTGCTGATAAACTAAGCCTAACTATATTATAAAGGTGAAACTACAACGTAACAGAATAGCTGATGATAGTAGGCCTAATGTTAAAGCGAAACGTACGAATCCTGAGGGTGATTCATAAATAAAACGACTTAAATATGTGGAAAGTAACTGTCGAGAATTGAGTTTCAGAGCCAAGAGGAACGTGAAGAGAATCATTTAGTCATCTAGGAAAAAAAAGGATTACTGAAAACGGAATGATGGATAATATTATCATTAATGTTAGCGTATGTTTGTAGATTATTTATATTCTCTGTAACTAAATAGTGTGAAATATTGTTTCCTGTATTAACAGATTGAGATTTTATAGTCTAAATAGTGTGAAATATTGTTTCCTGTATTAACAGATTGAGATTTATATAGTCTAAATAGTGTGAAATATTGTTTCCTGTATTAACAGATTGAGATTTATATAGTCTAAATAGTGTGAAGTATTGTTTCCTGTGTTAACAGATTGAGATTTATATAGTTTAAATAGTGTGAAATATTGTTTCCTGTGTTAACAGATTAAGGTTTATATAGAGTCTAAATAGTGTGAAATATTGTTTCCTGTGTTAACAGATTAAGGTTTATATATAGTCTAAATAGTGTGAAGTATTGTTCCCTGTGTTAACAGATTGAGATTTATATAGAGTCTAAATAGTGTGAAGTATTGTTTCCTGTGTTAACAGATTGAGATTTATATAGAGTCTAAATAGTGTGAAATATTGTTTCCTGTGTTAACAGATTGAGGTTTATATGGATTTCGTATACTTGACTTTTAAAACTAACCACTGATGAGTTGGACCATAATACAAATGTATACGAACTTTCGTCAAAATCCATTGACACATTCATTGTGAAACATAACCTCCGGCCCTCCGTTAACATTGCGGTATATTTACGGTTCCATAACATAAAACCGGGTTTCGATACCCGTCGGGAGCAGAGCACAGATTGCCCATTGTGTAGCTTTGAGCTTAATTCTAAACAAACAAATATATTCTCCATATATCTTCAGCGACGGGGTAATTACACTTATGACATGCGATTCATGTAAAGTATAATTTTGTTACACGTTATGAGATAAGTTAGGATTAAGTTGTCAAAAACCCCAAGGTGACGGAGGCTATGTTTTCACCCTTGTGTCAGAAATTACTCATTTATAAAACAAGAACTAAAACAAACTTAATAAAATTTAAATTTCATATTTTAAAATATGTATAGTATTTTTGTTTATTACTCCTTCGATTTCTATGAGTTTTAGTTTTGATATAAACCATTGTTATTGGAAGAGCAGTTATAGAATAAATTGACAACTATAGTTCGTGTACAAACGTACCTTTGCCCATGTTCTAAAGTTGGATAATGTTTACGTCTCGTTTTTGTAACTTTCATTCCATTCGTTTAATTTGGTTTACTGCCATCTAGAAAAAGGTAGAGTTAGAAAATATATGGGAGACCAGAGGGACATTTTTTTTAAATTTACTGAGTTCGTCTTAGAAACTTTCTGGAAGGATGATTTATATATCCCCCTTTTCAGTCTTAAGTGTCCATAACACTAGGTAACAAAATTTTTACTTTTTCTTGTTCCTGGACAGAAAGTGTTATTTCCCAATTCCTTATGCCTAAAATAAATGAAAAAGACCTATTTTTCTCTTCAAACTTTGCTTTTGTGACCTGGGTAATGAAATTTTTACAGAACATTCCAGGTAGATTCAATGCCGAGTAGCTGATATATATTTTTTTAGAACTGACTAGAAAATTCTAGAGCTTGCAAGAATTTTCTAGAATGTTGTAGAACTTACGAGAATTTTTAAGAACCTCCTAGCATTTTCTAGAACTTTCCATAGTAATATATATACAGGAGCTCACCACTCACCACATCAATTTAGTTCTAACTGCCTAAGTAAACACATAGACCGATCTGATTTAATCAGAGATGTCATCAAGAAGCTTCAAACATTCTCCAGACACATTCTGCTATGTATGTGGCCAATTTATCAACGCAGGAGCGAAAAAGTACTCTGTGACAGTATTTGCTAAAATGTGTGAAGCCGACAAGGAATATTTCGGCATACCTGTCGAAGGTCAAGACAAACCTTGTGCACCTTATTTTACCTGCGAACACTGCACAAAAACTCTGGAAGACAAGACGGACAATTTTTGCTTGCTTGAATAGTAAGGTTTCATATTATACAAATTTTACACCTTTAAAATTTTAAATATCTTTTGATTTATTTTTTAAATTTCTAATAGTATAGAAAAGTATCATATATAAGATATTTACCATGAATCTTTTACACATTAGTTGTAGATTAAATAAATTTATTCTTCATAATAACAATTTTCATTTGCTCTTTTGAAGGATGGTACAGAGGGGAAAAAAGAGTCATGAAGTTCGTTATTCGAAGAATTTGGTCTGAACCCACTGACCATTCAAGCAATTGCTACTTCTCCATGGTGGACCATTTTAATCGTCGAGCTGGCAAGAATGCATCTGCTGTCATGCATCCGGACCTTCCATCATCCAGTGCCACACTGCCCTGAGCTTCCTGTACGCACTCCGCCAGAGAGAAAGTAGCCATCCTCAGAAGAGAGCAGCAAATCAGAAGAGGAGGTAGACGTTGAAGATCCAGATTACAATTTCAGAGGTGCAGCTGGTGAGAGAAACCCATACTACGTCAACCAAAGAGACTTCAATGACTTGATCGGAGATGTTAGAGTAACAAAGTCGAATGCCGAGCTTTTGACATCTAGGCTCAAGGAGTGGGATTTGTTAGATGAAAGTGTGCAAGTCAGAGGAAGCGTCACCGACGTCGTTCAGACTTAATGTAAACGAAAATGTACAAATTTGCCCGTTTTTACATAGAAAATTAACCTATTTCTAAATTTAATTACCCAGGGAGTAATGGTTATTTTCTGCACTTCTACAACATAACACATACTATTCAGGAACACAATTTGTGTTACATAGTGTAATAACACATACTATTCAGGAACAAAATTTGTGTTACATAGTGTAATAACACATACTATTCAGTAACAAAATTTGTGTTACATGGTGTTACCTGTTTAGTTTTTCATGTTATTATTCTATAACTCATCCTTCCTCTCATATTGTCATTATTGTTGTTTTCTGTTTTGTAAAGTCTTGTTTTCATATTATCTATAACTTTTATTTTATTAATTATTTTTGATAATAGGTTAACTTCGCTTCTTTCGTTATATTTTCTTTTAAATCTCAACGTTTCTCAAGTGAGTCATAAATGACCAATAATTAGTATTGTTCACGTCTTAAGGGCAATAAAAAAACAAAACGTAAGCGTCAAAACCAAAGGTACTCTTAGAAACCATCGAATGTTTGGCGAAACAAAGAAACATATATTAAGTGTTCTATGCATCTCATTGAATCAAATCAAATATTCAAAATAATAAAAAAATCTGCATCATATAGTTTACTTAGACGAAACGAGAAAGTAAATATTACAAACAGTTAAGATAAATCTATGACACGAAAGTTAAACTGAACAATATAAGAATTTCAGATCACTAAACTAAACAGCTTAGAAGGATAAAACATTAGGTTGAATAATGATGGAAATTTAAAACAAATACAGAACTACAAAATTTGTAAAGTTTTCTATAGACTCAAGGTAAAACTTAGAACTTATATTTATGGCCAAGCTACTAATCTGAAACTACGACCACCAACCGTACATCTTAAGAGGTTGATTGTCACTCTTGTGGTGCACACACAACTTTATGGTATCACAAAAATTTGAGTCAGAAAGCTACAAATTCTGGAGCTTTACCGTAGGGCCAACTTGCTCGCTTTAGGTAACACAAAAACGTGATTGGGCAAAACACACGTAGTTTATCAGAAAAGAATGAAACACATAAGGAGTATTTAAATATTCAAGCTTATATACTTATCACTTAGTCCATCCTATATTTCCTGAAACATCAAAACCTGCACTAACGGTACTTTATTACATCTAGTCCCATCTTTTACTTACTTATCACTTAGTTCATCCTGTGTTTCCTGAAACATCAAAACCTACACTGACGGTACTTTATTACATCTAGTCCCATCTTTTACTTACTTATCACTTAGTCCATCCTGTGTTTCCTGAAATATCAAACCCTGCATTGATGGTACTTTATTACATCTAGTCCAATCTTTTACGGACTTATCACTTAGTCCATTCTGTGTTTCCTGAAACATCAAAACCTACACTGACGGTATTTTATTAAATCTAGTATCATTTTTTACTTACTTATCACTTAGTCCATCCTGTGTTTCCTGAAACATCAAAACCTACACTGATGGTACTTTATTACATCCAGTCCCATCTTTTACTTACTTATCACTTAGTCCATCCTGTGTTTCATGAAACATAAAAACCTACACTGACGGAAATTTATTACATCTAGTCCCATCTTTTACTGACATATCACTTAGTCCATCGTGTGTTTCCTGAAACATCAAAACATGAACTGACGGTACTTTATTACATCTTGTCCAATCTTTTACTTACTTGTCACTAAGTTCACCCTGTGTTTCAGGAAACATCGAAACCTACACTGACGGTACTTTATTAGATCTAGTCCAATCTTTTACTGACTTATCACTTAGTCCATCCTGTGTTTCCTGAAACATCAAAACCTACACTGACGGTACTTTATTACATCTAGTCCAATATTTTACTGACTTATCACTTAGTCCATCCTGTGTTTCCTGAAACATCAAAACCTACACTGACGGTACTTTATTACATCTAGTCCCATCTTTTACTGACTTATCACTTAGTCCATCCTGTGTTTCCTGAAACATCAAAACCTACACTGACGGTACTTTATTACATCTAGTCCAATATTTTACTTACTTATCACTTAGTTCACCCTGTGATTCCTGAAACATCAAAACCTACACTGACGGTACTTTATTACATCTTGTCCAATCTTTTACTTACTTATCACTTAGTCCATCGTGTGTTTCCTGAAACATCAAAACATGAACTGACGGTACTTTATTACATCTTGTCCAATCTTTTACTTACTTGTCACTAAGTTCACCCTATGTTTCCTGAAACATCAAAACCTACACTGACGGTACTTTATTACATCTAGTCCAATCTTTTACTTACTTATCACTTAGTCCATCCTGTGTTTCCTGAAACATCAAAACCTACACTGACGGTACTTTATTACATCTAGTCCAATCTTTTACTGACTTATCACTTACTCCATCCTGTGTTTCCTGAAACATCAAACCTTGCACTGACGGTACTTTATTACATCTAGTTCAATCTTTTACTGACTTAACACTAAGTCTATCCTGTGTTTCCTGAAACATCAAAACCTGAACTGACGGTACTTTATTACATCTAGTCCCATCTTTTACTTACTTATCACTTAGTCCATCCTGTGTTTCCTGAAACATCAAAACCTACACTGACGGTACTTTATTACATCTAGTCCAAACTTTTACTTAATTATCACTTAGTTCACTCTGTGTTTCCTGAAACATCAAAACCTACACTGACGGTACTTTATAACATCTATTCCCATCTTTCACTGACTTATCACTTAGTCCATCCTGTGTTTCCTGAAACATCAAAACCTACACTGACGGTACTTTATTACATCTAGTCCCATCTTTTACTGACTTATCACTTAGTCCATCCTGTGTTTCCTGAAACATCGAAACCTATACTCATGGTACATTATTACATCTAGTCCCATCTTTTACTTACTTATCACTTAGTCCATCCTGTGTTTCATGAAACATCAAAACCTACACTGACGGTACTTTATTACATCCAGTCCCATCGTTTACTTATTTATCACTTAGTCCATCCTGTGTTTCCTGAAACATCAAAACCTGAACTGACGGTACTTTATTACATCTAGTCCCATCTTTTACTTACTTATCACTTAGTTCACCCTGTGATTCCTGAAACATCAAAACCTACACTGACGGTACTTTATTACATCTAGTCCCATCTTTTACTGAATTATCACTTGGTCCATCCTGTTTTCCTGAAACATCAAAACCTACACTGACGGTACTTTATTACATCTAGTCCCATCGTTTACTTACTTATCACTTAGTCCATCCTGTGTTTCCTGAAACATCAAAACCTGAACTGACGGTACTTTATTACATCTTGTCCAATCTTTTACTTACTTATCACTTAGTCCATCGTGTGTTTCCTGAAACATCAAAACATGAACTGACGGTACTTTATTACATTTAGTCCAATCTTTTATTTACTTATCACTTACTCCATCCTGTGTTTCCTGAAACATCAAACCTTGCACTGACGGTACTTTATTACATCTAGTCCCATCTTTTACTGAATTATCACTTAGTCCATCCTGTTTTCCTGAAACATCAAAACCTACACTGACGGTACTTTATTACATCTAGTCCCATCGTTTACTTACTTATCACTTAGTCCATCCTGTGTTTCCTGAAACATCAAAACCTGAACTGACGGTACTTTATTACATCTTGTCCAATCTTTTACTTACTTATCACTTAGTCCATCGTGTGTTTCCTGAAACATCAAAACATGAACTGACGGTACTTTATTACATTTAGTCCAATCTTTTATTTACTTATCACTTACTCCATCCTGTGTTTCCTGAAACATCAAACCTTGCACTGACGGTACTTTATTACATCTAGTTCAATCTTTTTCTGACTTATCACTAAGTCCATCATTTTGTTTCCTGAAACATCAAAACCTACACTGACGGTACTTTATTACATCTAGTCCCATCTTTTACTTACTTATCACTTAGTCCACCCTGTGATTCCTGAAACATCAAAACCTACACTGACGGTACTTTATTACATCTAGTCCCATCTTTTACTGAATTATCACTTAGTCCATCCTGTTTTCCTGAAACATCAAAACCTACACTGACGGTACTTTATTACATCTAGTCCCATCGTTTACTTACTTATCACTTAGTCCATCCTGTGTTTCCTGAAACATCAAAACCTGAACTGACGGTACTTTATTACATCTTGTCCAATCTTTTACTTACTTATCACTTAGTCCATCCTGTGTTTCCTGAAACATCAAAACATGAACTGACGGTACTTTATTACATTTAGTCCAATCTTTTATTTACTTATCACTTAGTCCATCCTGTGTTTCCTGAAACATCAAACCTTGCACTGACGGTACTTTATTACATCTAGTTCAATCTTTTTCTGACTTATCACTAAGTCCATCCTGTGTTTCCTGAAACATCAAAACCTACACTGACGGTACTTTATTACATCTAGTCCATCTTTTACTTACTTATCACTTAGTCCATCCTGTGTTTCCTGAAACATCAAAACCTACACTGACGGTACTTTATTACATCTAGTCCCATCTTTTACTTACTTATCACTTAGTCCATCCTGTGTTTCCTGAAACATCAAAACCTGAACTGACGGTACTTTATTACATCTTGTCCAATCTTTTACTTACTTATCACTTAGTCCATCGTGTGTTTCCTGAAACATCAAAACATGAACTGACGGTACTTTATTACATCTAGTCCAATCTTTTACTTACTTATCACTTAGTCCATCCTGTGTTTCCTGAAACATCAAAACCTACACTGATGGTACTTTATTACATCCAGTCCCATCTTTTACTTACTTATCACTTAGTCCATCCTGTGTTTCCTGAAACATCAAAACCTGAACTGACTGTACTTTATTACATCTTGTCCAATCTTTTACTTACTTATCACTTAGTCCATCGTGTGTTTCCTGATACATCAAAACATGAACTGACGGTACTTTATTACATTTTGTCCAATCTTTTATTTACTTATCACTTAGTCCATCCTGTGTTTCCTGAAACATCCAAACTTACACTGACGGTACTTTATTACATCTAGTCCCATCTTTTACTGACTTATCACTTAGTCCATCCTGTGTTTCCTGAAACATCGAAACCTATACTCATGGTACATTATTACATCTAGTCCCATCTTTTACTTACTTATCACTTAGTCCATCCTGTGTTTCCTGAAACATCAAAACCTACACTGACGGTACTTTATTACATCTAGTCCAATATTTTACTTACTTATCACTTAGTCCATCCTGTGTTTCCTGAAACATCAAAACCTACACTGACGGTACTTTATTACATCTAGTCCCATCTTTTACTCACTTATCACTTAGTCCATCCTGTTTTTCCTGAAACATCAAAACCTACACTGACGGTACTTTATTACATCTAGTCCCATCTTTTACTGACTTATCACTTAGTCCTTCCTGTGTTTCCTGAAACATCAAAACCTACACTGACGGTACTTTATTACATCTAGTCCCATCTTTTACTGACTTATCACTTAGTCCATCCTGTGTTTCCTGAAACATCAAAACCTACACTGACGGTACTTTATTACATCTAGTCCCATCTTTAACTGACTTATCACTTAGTCCTTCCTGTGTTTCCTGAAACATCAAAACCTACACTGACGGTACTTTATTACATCTAGTCCAATATTTTACTTACTTATCACTAAGTTCACCCTGTGTTTCTAGAAACATCAAAACCTACACTGACGGAACTTTATTACATCTAGTCCCATCATTTACTTACTTATCACTTAGTCCATCCTGTGTTTCCTGAAACATCAAACCCTGCATTGACGGTACTTTATTACATCTAGTCCAATATTTTACTTACTTATCACTTAGTTCACCCTGTGATTCCTGAAACATCAAAACCTACACTGACGGTACTTTATTACATCTTGTCCAATCTTTTACTTACTTATCACTTAGTCCATCCTGTGTTTCCTGAAACATCAAAACATGAACTGACGGTACTTTATTACATCTAGTCCAATCTTTTACTTACTTGTCACTAAGTTCACCCTATGTTTCCTGAAACATCAAAACCTACACTGACGGTACTTTATTACATCTAGTCCAATCTTTTACTTACTTATCACTTAGTCCATCCTGTGTTTCCTGAAACATCAAAACCTACACTGACGGTACTTTATTACATCTAGTCCAATCTTTTACTGACTTATCACTTACTCCATCCTGTGTTTCCTGAAACATCAAACCTTGCACTGACGGTACTTTATTACATCTAGTCCAATCTTTTACTGACTTATCACTAAGTCCATCCTGTGTTTCCTGAAACATCAAAACCTACACTGACGGTACTTTATTACATCTAGTCCCATCTTTTACTTACTTATCCTTCAGTCCATCCTGTGTTTCCTGAAACATCAAAACCTGAAATGACGGTACTTTATTACATCTAGTCCCATCTTTTACTTACTTATCACTTAGTCCATCCTGTGTTTCCTGAAACATCAAAACCTACACTGACGGTACTTTATTACATCTAGTCCAAACGTTTACTTACTTATCACTTAGTTCACTCTGTGTTTCCTGAAACATCAAAACCTATACTCATGGTACATTATTACATCTAGTCCCATCTTTTACTTACTTATCACTTAGTCCATCCTGTGTTTCCTGAAACATCAAAACCTACACTGACGGTACTTTATTACATCTAGTCCCATCGTTTACTTACTTATCACTTAGTCCATCCTGTGTTTCCTGAAACATCAAAACCTGAACTGACGGTACTTTATTACATCTAGTCCCATCTTTTACTTACTTATCACTTAGTTCACCCTGTGTTTCCTGAAACATCAAACCTACACTGACGGTACTTTATTACATCTAGTCCCATCTTTTACTGAATTATCACTTAGTCCATCCTGTTTTCCTGAAACATCAAAACCTACACTGACGGTACTTTATTACATCTAGTCCCATCGTTTACTTACTTATCACTTAGTCCATCCTGTGTTTCCTGAAACATCAAAACCTGAACTGACGGTACTTTATTACATCTTGTCCAATCTTTTACTTACTTATCACTTACTCCATCCTGTGTTTCCTGAAACATCAAACCTTGCACTGACGGTACTTTATTACATCTAGTTCAATCTTTTTCTGACTTATCACTAAGTCCATCCTGTGTTTCCTGAAACATCAAAACCTACACTGACGGTACTTTATTACATCTAGTCCCATCTTTTACTTACTTATCACTTAGTCCATCCTGTGTTTCCTGAAACATCAAAACCTACACTGACGGTACTTTATTACATCTAGTCCCATCTTTTACTTACTTATCACTTAGTCCATCCTATGTTTCCTGAAACATCAAAACCTGAACTGACGGTACTTTATTACATCTTGTCCAATCTTTTACTTACTTATCACTTAGTCCATCGTGTGTTTCCTGAAACATCAAAACATGAACTGACGGTACTTTATTACATCTAGTCCAATCTTTTACTTACTTATCACTTAGTCCATCCTGTGTTTCCTGAAACATCAAAACCTACACTGACGGTACTTTATTACATCTAGTCCCATCTTTTACTTACTTATCACTTAGTCCATCCTGTTTTTCCTGAAACATCAAAACCTACACTGACGGTACTTTATTACATCTAGTCCCATCTTTTACTGACTTATCACTTAGTCCTTCCTGTGTTTCCTGAAACATCAAAACCTACACTGACGGTACTTTATTACATCTAGTCCCATCTTTTACTGACTTATCACTTAGTCCATCCTGTGTTTCCTGAAACATCAAAACCTACACTGACGGTACTTTATTACATCTAGTCCCATCTTTTACTGACTTATCACTTAGTCCTTCCTGTGTTTCCTGAAACATCAAAACCTACACTGACGGTACTTTATTACATCTAGTCCAATATTTTACTTACTTATCACTTAGTTCACCCTGTGTTTCTAGAAACATCAAAACCTACACTGACGGAACTTTATTACATCTAGTCCCATCTTTTACTTACTTATCACTTACTCCATCCTGTGTTTCTTGAAACATCAAACCTTGCATTGACGGTACTTTATTACATCTAGTCCAATGTTTTACTTACTTATCACTTAGTCCACCCTGTGTTTCCTGAAACATCAAAACCTACACTGACGGTACTTTATTACATCTAGTCCATCTTTTACTTACTTATCACTTAGTCCATCCTGTGTTTCCTGAAACATCAAAACCTGAACTGACGGTACTTTTATTACATCTTGTCCACCTTTTACTTACTTATCACTTAGTTCACCCTGTGATTCCTGAAACATCAAAACCTACACTGACGGTACTTTATTACATCTAGTCCCATCTTTTACTGAATTATCACTTAGTCCATCCTGTGTTTCCTGAAACATCAAAACCTACACTGACGGTACTTTATTACATCTAGTCCCATCTTTTACTTACTTATCACTTAGTCCATCCTGTGTTTCCTGAAACATCAAAACCTGAACTGACGGTACTTTATTACATCTAGTCCAATCTTTTATTTACTTATCACTTACTCCATCCTGTGTTTCCTGAAACATCAAACCTTGCACTGACGGTACTTTATTACATCTAGTCCAATCTTTTACTGACTTATCACTAAGTCCATCCTGTGTTTCCTGAAACATCAAAACCTACACTGACGGTACTTTATTACATCTAGTCCCATCTTTTACTTACTTATCACTTAGTCCATCCTGTTTCCTGAAACATCAAAACCTACACTGACGGTACTTTATTACATCTAGTCCCATCTTTTACTTACTTATCACTTAGTCCATCCTATGTTTCCTGAAACATCAAAACCTGAACTGACGGTACTTTATTACATCTTGTCCAATCTTTTACTTACTTATCACTTAGTCCATCCTTTGTTTCCTGAAACATCAAAACATGAACTGACGGTACTTTATTACATCTAGTCCAATATTTTACTTACTTATAACTTAGTCCATCCTGTGTTTCCTGAAACATCAAAACCTACACTGACGGTACTATATTACATCTAGTCCCATCTTTTACTCACTTATCACTTAGTCCATCCTGTTTTTCCTGAAACATCAAAACCTACACTGACGGTACTTTATTACATCTAGTCCCATCTTTTACTGACTTATCACTTAGTCCTTCCTGTGTTTACTGAAACATCAAAACCTACACTGACGGTACTTTATTACATCTAGTCCCATCTTTTACTGACTTATCACTTAGTCCATCCTGTGTTTCCTGAAACATCAAAACCTACACTGACGGTACTTTATTACATCTAGTCCCATCTTTTACTGACTTATCACTTAGTCCTTCCTGTGTTTCCTGAAACATCAAAACCTACACTGACGGTACTTTATTACATCTAGTCCAATATTTTACTTACTTATCACTAAGTTCACCCTGTGTTTCTAGAAACATCAAAACCTACACTGACGGAACTTTATTACATCTTGTCCCATCATTTACTTACTTATCACTTAGTCCATCCTGTGTTTCCTGAAACATCAAACCCTGCATTGACGGTACTTTATTACATCTAGTCCAATATTTTACTTACTTATCACTTAGTTCACCCTGTGTTTCCTGAAACATCAAAACCTACACTGACGGTACTTTATTACATCTAGTCCAATCTTTTACTTACTTATCACTTAGTCCATCCTGTGTTTCCTGAAACATCAAAACATGAACTGACGGTACTTTATTACATCTTGTCCAATCTTTTACTTACTTGTCACTTAGTTCACCCTATGTTTCCTGAAACATCAAAACCTACACTGACGGTACTTTATTACATCTAGTCCAATCTTTTACTTACTTATCACTTAGTCCATCCTGTGTTTCCTGAAACATCAAAACCTACACTGACGGTACTTTATTACATCTAGTCCACCTTTTACTGACTTATCACTTATATCCATCCTGTGTTTCCTGAAACATCAAACCTTGCACTTTATTACATCTAGTTCAATCTTTTTCTGACTTATCACTAAGTCCATCCTGTGTTTCCTGAAACATCAAAACCTACACTGACGGTACTTTATTACATCTAGTCCCATCTTTTACTTACTTATCACTCAGTCCATCCTGTGTTTCCTGAAACATCAAAACCTGAACTGACGGTACTTTATTACATCTAGTCCCATCTTTTACTTACTTATCACTTAGTCCATCCTGTGTTTCCTGAAACATCAAAACCTACACTGACGGTACTTTATTACATCTAGTCCAAACTTTTACTTACTTATCACTTAGTCCATCCTGTGTTTCATGAAACATCAAAACCTACACTGACGGTGTACTTATTACATCTAGTCCCATCGTTTACTTACTTATCACTTAGTCCATCCTGTGTTTCCTGAAACATCAAAACCTGAACTGACGGTACTTTATTACATCTAGTCCCATCTTTTACTTACTTATCACTTAGTTCACCCTGTGATTCCTGAAACATCAAAACCTACACTGACGGTACTTTATTACATCTAGTCCCATCTTTTACTGAATTTTCACTTAGTCCATCCTGTTTTCCTGAAACATCAAAACCTACACTGACGGTACTTTATTACATCTAGTCCCATCGTTTACTTACTTATCACTTAGTCCATCCTGTGTTTCCTGAAACATCAAAACCTGAACTGACGGTACTTTATTACATCTTGTCCAATCTTTTACTTACTTATCACTTAGTCCATCGTGTGTTTCCTGAAACATCAAAACATGAACTGACGGTACTTTATTACATTTAGTCCAATCTTTTATTTACTTATCACTTACTCCATCCTGTGTTTCCTGAAACATCAAACCTTGCACTTTATTACATCTAGTTCAATCTTTTTCTGACTTATCACTAAGTCCATCCTGTGTTTCCTGAAACATCAAAACCTACACTGACGGTACTTTATTACATCTAGTCCCATCTTTTACTTACTTATCACTTAGTCCATCCTGTGTTTCCTCAAACATCAAAACCTACACTGACGGTACTTTATTACATCTAGTTCAATCTTTTTCTCCTGAACTGACGGTACTTTATTACATCTAGTCCCATCTTTTACTTACTTATCACTTGGTCCATCGTGTGTTTCCTGAAACATCAAAACATGAACTGACGGTACTTTATTACATCTAGTCCAATCTTTTACTTACTTATCACTTAGTCCATCCTGTGTTTCCTGAAACATCAAAACCTACACTGATGGTACTTTATTACATCTTGTCCACTCTTTTACTTACTTATCACTTAGTCCATCGTGTGTTTCCTGATACATCAAAACATGAACTGACGGTACTTTTTACATTTTGTCCAATCTTTTATTTACTTATCACTTAGTCCATCCTGTGTTTCCTGAAACATCCAAACTTACACTGACGGTACTTTATTACATCTAGTCCCATCTTTTACTGACTTATCACTTAGTCCATCCTGTGTTTCCTGAAACATCGAAACCTATACTCATGGTACATTATTACATCTAGTCCCATCTTTTACTTACTTATCACTTAGTCCATCCTGTGTTTCATGAAACATCAAAACCTACACTGACGGTACTTTATTACATCTAGTCCAATATTTTACTTACTTATCACTTAGTCCATCCTGTGTTTCCTGAAACATCAAAACCTGAACTGACGGTACTTTATTACATCTAGTCCCATCTTTTACTTACTTATCACTTAGTTCACCCTGTGATTCCTGAAACATCAAAACCTACACTGACGGTACTTTATTACATCTAGTCCCATCTTTTACTGAATTTTCACTTAGTCCATCCTGTTTTCCTGAAACATCAAAACCTACACTGACGGTACTTTATTACATCTAGTCCCATCGTTTACTTATTTATCACTTAGTCCATCCTGTGTTTCCTGAAACATCAAAACCTGAACTGACGGTACTTTTATTACATCTTGTCCAATCTTTACTTACTTATCACTTAGTCCATCCTGTGTTTCCTGAAACATCAAAACATGAACTGACGGTACTTTATTACATCTAGTCCAATCTTTTATTTACTTATCACTTACTCCATCCTGTGTTTCCTGAAACATCAAACCTTGCACTTTATTACATCTAGTTCAATCTTTTTCTGACTTATCACTTAGTCCATCCTGTGTTTCCTGAAACATCAAAACCTACACTGACGGTACTTTATTACATCTAGTCCCATCTTTTACTTACTTATCACTTAGTCCATCCTGTGTTTCCTGAAACATCAAAACCTACACTGACGGTAATTTTATTACATCTAGTTCAATCTCTAGTCTCTTTTACTGACTTATCCTTTTTTTTCTGAAACATCAAACCTTGCACTGACGGTACTTTATTACATCTAGTCCCATCTTTTACTTACTTATCACTTAGTCCATCCTGTGTTTCCTGAAACATCAAAACCTGAACTGACGGTACTTTATTACATCTAGTCCAATCTTTTACTTACTTATCACTTAGTCCATCCTGTGTTTCCTGAAACATCAAAACCTACACTGACGGTACTTTATTACATCTTGTCCAATCTTTTACTTACTTATCACTTAGTCCATCGTGTGTTTCCTGAAACATCAAAACATGAACTGACGGTACTTTATTACATTTTGTCCAATCTTTTATTTACTTATCACTTAGTCCATCCTGTGTTTCCTGAAACATCCAAACTTACACTGACGGTACTTTTATTACATCTAGTCCCATCTTTTACTTACTTATCACTTAGTCCATCCTGTGTTTCCTGAAACATCAAAACCTATACTGACGGTACTTTATTACATCTAGTCCAATCTTTTACTTACTTATCACTTAGTCCATCCTGTGTTTCCTGAAACATCAAAACCTACACTGACGGTACTTTATTACATCTAGTCCCATCTTTTACTTACTTATCACTTAGTCCATCCTGTGTTTCCTGAAACATCAAAACCTACACTGACGGTACTTTATTACATCTAGTCCCATCTTTTACTCACTTATCACTTAGTCCATCCTGTGTTTCTTGAAACATCAAAACCTACACTGACGGTACTTTATTACATCTAGTCCCATCTTTACTGACTTATCACTTAGTCCATCCTGTGTTTCCTGAAACATCCAAACCTACACTGACGGTACTTTATTACATCTAGTCCCATCTTTTACTGACTTATCACTTAGTCCATCCTGTGTTTCCTGAAACATCAAAACCTACACTGACGGTACTTTATTACATCTAGTCCCATCTTTTACTTACTTATCACTTAGTCCATCCTGTGTTTCTAGAAACATCAAAACCTACACTGACGGTACTTTATTACATCTAGTCCCATCTTTTACTTACTTATCACTTAGTTCACCCTGTGTTTCCTGAAACATCAAAACCTACACTGACGGTACTTTATTACATCTAGTCCAATCTTTTACTTACTTATCACTTAGTCCATCCTGTGTTTCCTGAAACATCAAAACCTGAACTGACGGTACTTTTATTACATCTAGTCCAATCTTTTTACTTACTTATCACTTAGTTCAATCCTGTGTTTCCTGAAACATCAAAACCTGAACTGACGGTACTTTATTACATCTAGTCCAATCTTTTACTTACTTATCACTTAGTCCATCCTGTGTTTCCTGAAACATCAAAACCTACACTGACGGTACTTTATTACATCTAGTCCAATCTTTTACTGACTTATCACTTAGTCCATCCTGTGTTTCCTGAAACATCAAACCTACACTGACGGTACTTTTATTACATCTAGTCCAATCTTTTACTGACTTATCACTTAGTCCATCCTGTGTTTCCTGAAACATCAAAACCTACACTGACGGTACTTTATTACATCTAGTCCCATCTTTTACTTACTTATCACTCTAGTCCATCCTGTGTTTCCTGAAACATCAAAACCTACACTGACGGTACTTTATTACATCTAGTCCCATCTTTTACTTACTTATCACTTAGTCCATCCTGTGTTTCCTGAAACATCAAAACCTACACTGACGGTACTTTATTACATCTAGTCCCAACTTTTACTTACTTATCACTTAGTCCATCCTGTGTTTCCTGAAACATCAAAACCTACACTGACGGTACTTTATTACATCTAGTCCCAACTTTCACTTACTTCATCACTTAGTCCATCCTGTGTTTCCTGAAACATCAAAACCTACACTGACGGTACTTTATTACATCTAGTCCCATCTTTTACTGACTTATCACTTAGTCCATCCTGTGTTTCCTGAAACATCAAACCTACACTGACGGTACTTTTATTACATCTAGTCCCATCTTTTACTTACTTATCACTTAGTCCATCCTGTGTTTCCTGAAACATCAAAACCTATACTCATGGTACTTTTATTACATCTAGTCCCATCTTTACTTACTTATCACTTAGTCCATCCTGTGTTTCCTGAAACATCAAAACCTGAACTGACGGTACTTTTATTACATCTAGTCTGATCTTTTACTTACTTATCACTTAGTCCATCCTGTGTTTCCTGAAACATCAAAAAACCTGACTGACGGTACTTTATTACATCTAGTCCATCTTTTACTTCACTTATCACTTAGTCCATCCTGTGTTTCCTGAAACATCAAAAACCTTACACTGACGGTACTTTTATTACATCTAGTCCCATCTTTTACTTAATTATCACTTAGTCCATCCTGTGTTTCCTGAAACATCAAAACCTACACTGACGGTACTTTTATTACATCTAGTCCATCCATTCTTACTGAATTATCACTTAGTCCATCTTGTGTTTCTCTGAAACATCAAAACCTTACACTGACGGTATAATTTATTACATCTAGTGCTACTTTTACTTACTTATCACTTTAGTCCATCTTGTGTTTCCTCTGAAACATCAAAACCTGAACTGATTTGTACTTTATTACATCTTGTCTAATTTTATTTCATACTTATCACTTAGTCCATCCTGTGTTTCCTGAAACATCAAAACCTGAACTGACGGTACTTTTATTACATTTTGTCCAATCTTTTTATTTACTTATCACTATTTCCATCCTGTGTTTCCCGAAACATCAAAACATGCACTGACGGTACTTTTATTACATTCTAGTTCCATCTTTTATTGACTTATCACTTATTCCATCCTGTGTTTCCTGAAACATCAAAACTTTGCACTGACGGTGCAATTTATTTACCATCTAGTTCCACCTTTTTTTCGACTTATCACTTTAGTTCATCCTGTGTTTCCTGAAACATCAAAACTGCTACACTGACGGCTTCTTATTACATCTAGTCCAATCTTTTACTTACTTATTTCTTAGTTCACCCTGTGTTTCCTGAAACATCAAAACCTACACTGATTTGGTACTTTTTATCACATCTAGTCTCTATCTTTTGCTTACTATTTCACTTTAGTCCACCCCCAAGTTTCCTGGAACATCAAAACTCACACTGACGGTACTTTATAACATCTAGTCTAATCTTTTCACTTACTTATCACTCAGTTCACCCTATGTTTCCTGAAACATCAAAACCTACACTGACGGTGTACTTTATTACATTTCTAGTCCCATATTTACTGACTTCAATACTAAGTTCACCCTGTGTTTCCTGAAACATCAAACCTATACTTCACTGACGGTACTTTATTACATCTAGTCCCATCTTTTACTTACTTATCACTTAGTCCATCCTTGTAAGTTCCTGAAACATCAAAACTCTACACTGACCGGTAGTTTATTACATCTAGTCCCATCTTTACTTACTTATCACTTAGTCCATCCTGTGTTTCCTGAAACATCAAAATCTGAACTGACGGTACTTTTATTACATCTAGTCCCATCTTTTACTTACTTATCAACTTAGTCCATCCTGTGTTTCCTGGAAACATCAAAACCTGAACTGACGGTACTTTTATTACATCTATTCCTTATCTTTTACTTTTACTTATCACTTAGTCCATCCTGTGTTTCCTGAAACATCAAAACCTGACACTGATGGTACTTTTATTACATCTAGTCCCATCTTTTTATTTACTTATCACTTAGTCCATCCTGTGTTTCCTGAAACATCAAAACTTACACTGACGGTACTTTATTACATCTAGTCCCATCTTTTACTGACTTATCACTTAGTCCATCCTGTGTTTCCTGAAACATCAAACCTACACTGACGGTATTTCTTTATTACATCTAGTCCAATCTTTTACTTACTTATCACTTAGTCCACCCTGTGTTTCCTGAAACATCAAAACCTACACTGACGGTACTTTATTACATCTAGTCCAATCTTTACTGACTTATCACTTAGTCCACCCTGTGTTTCCTGAAACATCAAAACCTACACTGACGGTACTTTATTACATCTAGTCCAATCTTTTACTTACTTATCACTTAGTCCACATCCTGTGTTTCCTGAAACATCAAAACCTACACTGACGGTACTTTATTACATCTAGTCCCATCTTTTACTTACTTATCACTTAGTCCATCCTGTGTTTCCTGAAACATCAAAACCTACACTGACGGTACTTTATTACATCTAGTCCCATCTTTTTACTTTACTTATCACTTAGTTCATCCTGTGTTTCCTGTGTTTCCTGAAACATCAAAAACATCTACACTGACGGTACTTTATTACATCTAGTCCAATCTTTTACTTACTTATCACTTAGTCCATCCTGTGTTTCCTGAAACATCAAAACCTACACTGACGGTACTTTATTACATCTAGTCCATCCTGTATCTTTTACTGACTTATCACTTAGTCCATCCTGTGTTTCCTGAAACATCAAAACCTACACTGACGGTACTTTATTATCTAGTCCAATCTTTAGTCCCATCTTTTACTTACTTCTATCACTTAGTCCATCCTGTGTTTCCTGAAACATCAAAACCTACACTGACGGTACTTTATTACATCTAGTCCCATCTTTTTCTGACTCAAACCTACACTGACTTTTATCACTAGTCCACCTTTTACTGTCCACTCCTGTGTTTCCAAACATTGAAACATCAAAACCTACACTGATCGGTACTTTTTTGGTATTTACATCTAGTCCAAACTTTACTGACTTTATCACTTAGTCTATCCTGTGTTTCCTGAAACATCAAACCTACACTGATTGGTACTTTTATTACATCTAGTCCATCTATCTTTTACTTACTTATCACTTAGTCCATCCTGTGTTTCCTCTGAAACATCAAAACCTGAACTGACGGTGGTACTTTTATTACATCTAGTCCCATCTTTTACTGACTTATCACTTAGTCTCATCCTGTGTTTCCTGAAACATCAAAACCTATGAACTGACGGTACTTTATTACATCTAGTCCCATCTTTTACTTTACTTATCACTTAGTTCATCCTGTGTTTCCTGAAACATCAAAACTGACACTGACGGTACTTTTATTACATTTTACTTAGTCCAAACTTTACGGTACTTTACTCTAGTCACTTAGTCCACCCATGTGTTTCCTGAAACATCAAAACCTACACTGACGGTACTTTTATTACATCTAGTCCCCTGTGTTTCCTGATCTTTTACTGACTTATCACTTAGTCCATCCTGTGTTTCCTGAAACATCAAAACCCTAACTGACGGTACTTTATTACATCTAGTCCCATCTTTTACTTATCTTACTTATCACCTTAGTCCATCCCTGTTTCCTCAAAACATGAAACATCAAATCTAGTCCAATCTTATTACTTACTGATCCTGGTAATACTTTATTACATCTCCAGTCCAATCTTTACTTACTTATCACTTAGTCCATCCTGTGTTTCCTGAAACATCAAAACCTACACTGACGGTACTTTATTACATCTAGTCCAATCTTTACTTATTACATCTAGTCTTATCACTTAGTCCATCCTGTGTTTCCTGAAACATCAAAACCTGAACTGACGGTACTTTATTACATCTAGTCCCATCTTTTACTTACTTATCACTTAGTCCATCCTGTGTTTCCTGAAACATCAAAACCTGAACTGATTGGTACTTTTATTACATCTTAGTCCAATTTTTTTTACTTACTTATCACTTAGTCCATCTATGTGTTTCTGAAACATCAAACATCAAAAGTCCTACTTACTGACGGTAAACATCAAAACCTGAACTGACGGTTTATTACATCTAGTCCATCTTTTACTTACTTATCACTTAGTCCATCCTGTGTTTCCTGAAACATCAAACCCTACACTGACGGTACTTTATTACATCTAGTCCCATCTTTTACTGACTTATCACTTAGTCCATCCTGTGTTTCCTGGAAACATCAAAACCATGTACACTGACGGTACTTTATTACATCTAGTCCCATTTTACTGACTTATCACTTAGTCCATCCTGTGTTTCCTGAAACATCAAAACCTAACTGATGGTGTATTTTATTACATTTAGTCCAATCTTTACTTTTATCACTTAGTCCATCCTGTGTTTCTGAAACATCAAAACCTACACTGACGGTACTTATTACATCTAGTCCCATCTTTTACTTACTTATCACTTAGTCCATCCTGTGTTTCCTGAAATACTCAAAACTTGCCACTGATCTCCGGTACTTCCTTATTACATCTTGTCCCATCTTTTTTACTTACTTATCACTCTAGTCCATCCTGTGTTTTCCTGGAAACATCAAAACCTGAACTGACAGGTAATTTTATTACATCTAGTCCCATCTTTTACTTTCACTTATCACTTAGTCCATCCTGTGTTTCCTGAAACATCAAAACTTACACTGACGGTACTTTATTACATCTAGTCCATCTTTTACTTACTTATCACTTAGTCCATCCTGTGTTTCCTGAAACATCAAAACCTGAACTGACGGGTACTTTATTACATCTAGTCCAATCTTTTACTTTACTTATCACTTAGTCCATCCTGTGTTTCCTGAAACATCAAAACCTACACTGACGGTACTTTATTACATCTAGGCCTTTTTTTACTTACATCTAGTCCATCCCATGCTTTTACTGACTTATCACTTCCAGTCCATCCTTGTGTTTCCTGAAACATCAAAACTTAACTGACGGTACTGATTCTTTACTTTACTTATCACTTAGTCCATCCCGTAAACATCAAAACCTATATTACATCTAGTCCATCTTTTACTTTACTTATCACTTAGTCCATCCTGTGCTTCCTGAAACATCAAACCTACACTGACGGTACTTATTACATCTAGTCCCATCTTTTACTTACTTAATCACTTAGTCCATCCTGTGTTTCCTGGAAACATCAAAACCTACACTGACGGTGTACTTTATTACATCTAGTCCCATCTTTTACTGATTTATCACTTAGTTCATCCTTGTGTTTCCTGAAACATCAAAACCTTACACTGACGGTACTTTTATTACATCTAGTCCCATCTTTTACTGATTTATCACTTAGTTCCCACCCTGTAAGTTTCCTGAAACATCAAAACATACACACTGACGGTACTTTATTACATCTAGTCCCATCTTTTACTACTTATCACTTAGTCCATCCTGTGTTTCCTGAAACACCTGAACTGATTTGGTACTTTTATTACATCTAGTCCACCTTTTACTTACTTATCACTTAGTCCATCCTGTGTTTCCTGAAACATCAAACTTTACACTGACGGTACTTTTATTACATCTAGTCCCATCTTTTACTGACTTATCACTTAGTCCATCCTGTGTTTCCTGGAAACA
>NC_134828.1:110681155-110745830 GCF_004210375.1 Tachypleus tridentatus
TGTTAACATTCCCATTGTGAATTTTAATGACAATTTTCTTCAATTCTCCATCCAAAACTCAATGAAATAATAAATCCGTTTTCAGCTGGCAGCAAGATCAGTACAGTGATACTGTGACCTTTCTTTGAAGGTCATTTGATTCGTTTGATTTTCAAAAACTAATAATAAAACCTTTATTTGCTTACTTTTTAATTTCGCGCAAAGCTACACGAGGGCTATCTGTGCTAACCATCCCTAATTTAGCAGTGTAAAACTAGAGGTAAAGCAGCTATTCATCAACACCTGCCGCCAACTCTTGACTACTTTTACCAACGAATAGTGGGATTGACTGTCACATTATAATACCCCCCGGGGCTGAAAGGGCAAGCATGTTCGTTGTGATGGGGATTCCAACAGGCGCCCCTCAGATTACGAGTCGAGTATCTTAACCACCTGGCCATGCCGGTCTTTAAAACATTTGAGACTTGAAAGGTAAACAAAACCTGCAGAGCATTTAATGTATTTCAAAATGTGACTAATAGTGAGTTATCAATAATTAGTTTCGAAACGTCAGGTTTCAGTTTAACTAAAGTAATGTTCTGATTTAGGTCAAAGATATAAGTGTTTCATAAAAGTTATGACAGGAGAAATAAATGTTTTGAATTTAAAACGAGTTGTTTTATTCACGAAACATTGAGGGAACAAATAATTGAGCTGTTTAAAGATTAATAAAGAAAAGATATTTTCGCACAAAGTCAGTATTTAACCTTGGTGTTTTATAGTAAAGCCGCATCAGGTTATCTTCTGTGTGCATTGAGAGAAAACTATGTAAGAATTTGTTTGTTTTAATTTCGCGCAAAGCTACACCAGAGCTATCTGTGCTAGCTGTCCCTAATTTAGCAGTATAAGACTAGAGAGAAGTCAGCTAGTCATCACCACCCACCGCCATCTTTTGGGCTACCCTTACCAGAGAATAGTGGGACTGACCGTCATTATAAAACCCCACGGCTGAAAGGGTTAGAATGCTTGGTGTGACGGAAGTTATGAGCAACACTCGAACAACGTGTCGAGTGCCTGAGCCAGCTGGCCATATCGAGTCCACTTAGTAAGAAGACAATTGAAAACACACCAAGAAAAATTAAGAAGAATACGTGAGAAGCAAAAAATGATTACTAATTGTTCGTGTTTTTTTTTTCAAGTCATTATAGGTTTTGCCAAATGTACGTTCAGGCTCATCCCGACAACTTCAGTTACTTACCCAAGTGTGATGCTTCACTGACCGGGATGCGTCAGACCCAGACTTAGTTAGCGTAGCGATTAAATGTTTGTTTTGTTTTTTTCAATTTCGTGCAAAGCTACAAGAGGGCTATCCGCGCTATACGTCTCCCTAATTTAGCAGTGTAAAACTAGAAGGAAGGCGGGTAGTTATAACTACTCACCGCCAACTCTTGAGCTACTCTTTACCAAAGAATAGTGGGACTGACCGTCACCTTGTAACGCCCCCACGGCTGAAAGTGCGAGCATGTTTGACGTAACGGGAATTCGAACCCGCGTCCCTCAGATTACGAATCGAGTGCCTTAACCACCTGGCCATGCCGGAGCCCGTAACGATTAACCCATCAATTATCGTGGTCGTTTTTGTTATAAATCAAATTATTATTAAGTGATTATCACAGTTACGAGGGGTGATCACGTTTACCCATGTGAAAATAATTGTGATTGAAACGTCCGAAACTTCTGCTCTTTGCCTCTTTTCTCCACAATCTTGTGTTACCAATTCTTAAACTAATCGAAGAATAAAAGGGTGTTTGTTTTGAAGTCGACTAATTTATTTTAAGCCCATCTGAACTGTTACAGGCCAGGTGAATAGTAGCGTAATGTGATACCTGATGTTACATAATGCTGACACCAGATGAACATCAGACAATCGTGATATATTGGATGAAGCATGATATATGTAATCACGTCAAACTCGATGCTAACCACGCGCCGGTTTAAAGTCAAAGAAGAGTATTTTGTTTGTTTTGTTGCAAGAATTAGCATGAACCTATATGACTTCCAACTGCATGGTTGATCCTGTTCAAGTGTCCAGCTAAAATGTACAGACACAGGGATTAAAAATATACTTACACGAGAGAAACAAATATCATACTGTGCTTACATCACATTTATCCATGTTTCTTCATTTGGGTGTTGTTGTTGTATTTTATAATTGTTAAATAATTGCTACAGTGAAGCGTTATTTTACTAACGTATATTTTCGTAGATAATATTGACTCCATGGTGTATATATATCCAGATGTATTTTAATTGGTTGTATGAAAACACATGAGAAAAATTGAATAAATAAATTTTACATGCAACTCAAAATAACAGTTAAAACTGTGTGAAAAGAAACTAAATCCTCAAGTTTTGTACACATGTAGAACTATATTACCATGTGGTAATAAATGTGTGATAAAGTCCTTTAACTTAGAATGTAAGAGCAACTTAGTTAGAGACCCAAAGTTGCATTCTTCAACGTAAACCTGACGAAACAGCGAAAAAAACATTAACCTAATATTCGTAGTAAAGACACACACACTAAATGTAGATTTTTTCTTTCATGTTGTGTAACTTACACACACATACATCTCTTTGGAAATCTGAAAAGAGCAAATTAAGGAAAATTTGGAGTAAAACTCTGTAATCTAACGTAATCTGCATCACAAATATTTGATCAATTACACATTTCATAAGTACCAGAGGTATGTAATCGAAACTGTATTAATTATCTTATTTATTATTAATTATGTAGTCTGTCAGTGAAATTGGTAAAGTGGTTTGTTTTTCTTCTTCAAGTTTTCTGTAGATGTGACCGCATTACGAGATTTTCTATCACTTAAGCGTGAATTTGTCAGGTTTACCTCACGTAAAAAAAGTTTGTTTGTTTTTTGAAGTTCGCACAAAGCTACTGAGGGCTATCTGTGCTAGCCGTCCCTAATTTAGTAGTGTAAGACTAGAGGGGAGGCAGCTAGTCTTCACCACCCACCGCCAACTCTTGGGCTACTTTTACCAACGAATAGTGGGATTGACCGCTACATTATAACGCTCCCACGGCTGAAAGGGCGAGCATATTTGGCGCGACGGGGATGCGAACCAGCGACCCTCAGATTACGAGTCGCAGGCCTTAACACGCTTGGCCAGCATAATGGATACATTAACCATTCTTATAACAGTATTGACTGTCGGTTTAACGCACCTACAATTAAATTTTTGGAACATAAACAGTGGCATGAGGTCTCGAACCTTGGTTCTTTGACATGTAACCCTACATGCAAATCACTATGTGATGCCAGGCCCATATGTTTAGTAACCTCGAAAAAAAACGCTTGCCTAAAAAAAAAAACACTTGATAAATGTAATCTATTGTTTTTAAATACGAAGTTAGTGAAACTTTTACACAGATGTATATCAGTTGATGTGAAGTTTAATTATTTATTTGTTCTTTTGATCATTGCAATGTGGAGTCTGCGTACTTTACCTCGCCACTGTAACATCATATCTGTAAAATCATTGATTGGTTATCCAGGTGAGGATAGGTATATGTAAAAAACTTTAACCGAGTATTAACAGACTTCATGCTGATATGTGGTGATTTACATAAATATAAATTGTGGTTACATCCTACCCAGTTTTGGATACTTAATGTAAGATTAAGTTTATGTTCTTTATGATACATTCTTATTTGAGGTATATGTTTGTTTTATTTCAAGAATCTTGCACAATATGAGCGAAAAAGTAAAGATTTGTCGTTGAGTTTCTGCATATCTTTGTATTATATTAAGAACACAAAATTTAGAACAAAGCAGTACTTGGTTGTAAAATACATTTAATTGATTGCAAGGATATCCACTGATAAAAGAAACAATGCGTTTGTGATGACTATAAACCCACTTGAAGTAAAAATGTATTCTCAAGAACGCTGGTGTGGGTATTGGTTTGAATTTCGCGCAAAGTTACTTGAGGGCTATCTGCACTAGCTATCCCTAGTTTAGCAGTGTAAGACTAGAGAAAAGGCAGCTAGTCATCACCACCCACCGCCAACTCTTGGCTACTCTTTTACCAACGAATAGTGAGATTGACCGTTACTTTATAATGCCCCCACGACTGAAAGGGCGAGGATGATTGGTACGACTGAGATTCAAACCTGCGACCCTCAGATTACGAGACAAACGCCTTAACCACATGGCCATGCTCGGCTTGGTACGGATATTAATACCCATATCAGTCGTTTAAAAGAAACAATGCATTGTGAACTTTATAAGAAAAAACATAAAAAATATTTTAAACTAGTTATATTCGTTATTGTTATTACTGATGTTAGTAAGTAGATTGTTATGAATGAAAGTTAACATAAATTGTACCAAAAACCAACTGTGTCATTTAAAAACAATATTAATTTTCTGTCTGAACGCAATGCTTACAATGTCTGTAGAAAGCTTGACTCGTTCATTTGCTACACTGTGCTGTAACGTATCAGATATTGGACCTTATATCAAGAGATACGGACAAAACATTTAAATCCTGCTGCTGTAATCAAAGCATAGATGCAGTGTAATGAGGTTTTAGTAGTATTGTAAAGTAATCACGAAACTTTGGGTCACATATATATGTATATACACACACACACACAAGAGACCGAACGCTTGTCGCGAAGTCCGATTAGAGCCGTGTGGTATCAGAAACGCGTGCGATAGATTGCCATTACGTTTTGGAAACAATGACACATGAGTCCTAAACAACTACTGACACGAGATAAGTCCTCGTTTGAAAAAGAAATAAATGTTTTCCACACTGTGAGGTAATAACAGTGAATTATTTCCTGGTAATCTTAATCGGTCAGTAATTTAAAACGTCACAATATTATACAACACAGATTCAAACTGTATGAGACAATAATTTTTCAATTATATCTGAATAAATGTTTTACAAAAAAGAAAGCCCCGTATCCATTTGACAATTACACGTGATTTAAATACATCCTACAAGATGTGTATTGAAAAATATGTTTCAAATGAAACAGTTAAAGAAGATAAAACTATAAAACTTTCTTTACCGAAACTAAGTGAAACCATAGAACTTGTTAAACAGATGATAGACGTCTCTCATAACATCGTTCCTAAGAAGTCATAACAGACACTAAATAATACTTAGAGGGCCACGGTAGTTTCATGTTACGATGTAAGTCATACAAAATTCCAAACATGTTTATTGAGAAATCAAATTACACATTAAAATTCTAAAACGCAAACCATTGTTATTTGTTTCACTTTTATGAAGTAGATAAACTAGACTTATAATAAAATATTATATTAATGTAGTTGTAATATGACTGGTCCATAATAAATAATTATATTTCTGTAAAAAAAAAAAAAAAAGACTCATGTGCCATGATATTATTAAAATTTAAGTTGTAAAAAGAGATTAGTGAATCTTGAACGTTAATAGGTAGGAAATAGTATTCAGGTTGATAATAGTGTTCAAATAATGAAAAAATAGATGTAGCTTATGTTGCCCTAGTAGGGTAAAGATAATACTATTTCAGTAATAATAGGAATGTGTTGAAATAACGAAGAAAACTGGACGCCATAAATCGTCTTATGTACCCTTCCTAGAGATACATTAAGTATAATGTCTTATGTACCCTTCCTAGAGATACATTAAGTATAATGTCTTATGTACCCTTCCTAGAGATACAATAACTAAGTATAATGTCTCATGTACCCTTCCTAGAGATACATTAAGTATAATGTCTTATGTACCCTTCCAAGAGATACATTAAGTATAATGTCTTATGTACCCTTCCTAGAGATACATTAAGTATAATGTCTTATGTACCTTTCCTAGAGATACATTAAGTATAATGTCTTATGTTCCCTTCCTAGAGATACATTAAGTATAATGTCTTATGTTCCCTTCCTAGAGATACATTAAGTATAATGTCTTATGTACCCTTCCTAGATATACATTAACCAAGTATAATGTCTTATGTATCCTTCCTAGATATACATTAACCAAGTATAATGTCTTATGTATCCTTCCTAGAGATATATTAACTAAGTATAATGTCTTATGTACCCTTCCTAGAGATACATTAAGTATAATGTCTTATGTACCCTTCCTAGAGATACATTAAGTATAATGTCTTATGTACCCTTCCTAGAGATACATTAAGTATAATGTCTTATGTACCCTTCCTAGAGATACATTAAGTGTAATGTCTTATGTACCCTTCCTAGAGATACATTAAGTGTAATGTCTTATGTACCTTCCTAGAGATACATTAAGTATAATATCTTATGTACCCTTTCTAGAGATACATTAACTAAGTATAATGTCTTATGTACCCTTTCTGAGATACATTAAGTATAGTATCTTATGTACCTTCTTCCTAGATATACATTAAGAATAATGTCTTATGTACCCTTCCTAGAGATACATTAAGTATAATGTCTTATGTACCTTCCTAGAGATACATTAAGTATAATGTCTTATTCACCCTTCCTAGAGATACATTAAGTATAATGTCTTATGTACCCTTCCCAGATATACATTAAGTATAATAACTTATGTACCCTCCTAGATATACATTAAGTATAATGTCTTATGTAGCCTTCCTAGAGATACATTAAGTATAATGTCTTATGTACCCTTCCTAGAGATACATTAAGTATAATGTCTTATTCACCTTCCTAGAGATACATTAAGTATAATGTCTTATGTACCCTTCCTAGATATACATTAACCAAGTATAATGTCTTATGTATCCTTCCTAGATATACATTAAGTATAATGTCTTATGTACCCTTCCCAGAGATACATTAAGTATAATGTCTTATGCACCCTTCCTAGAGATACATTAAGTATAATGTCTTATGTACCCTTCCTAGATATACATTAACCAAGTATAATGTCTTATGTATCCTTCCTAGATATACATTAAGTATAAAGTCTTATGTATCTTCCTAGGAATACACCAATATCGGAATACTGTCTTACGTACCATTCCTAGGAATACACCAATATCGGACTACTGTCTTACGTACCATTCCTAGGGATACACCAACATCTGTATAATGTCTTACGTACCATTCCTAGATATACATTAAGTATAATATCTTATGTACCCTTCCTAGATTTACATTAAGTATAATGTCTTATGTACCCTTCCTAGAGATACATTAAGTATAATGTCTTATGTACCCTTCCTAGATATACATTAACCAAGTATAATGTCTTATGTATCCTTCCTAGATATACATTAACCAAGTATAATGTCTTATGTATCCTTCCTAGAGATATATTAACTAAGTATAATGTCTTATGTACCCTTCCTAGAGATACATTAAGTATAATGTCTTATGTACCCTTCCTAGAGATACATTAAGTATAATGTCTTATGTACCCTTCCTAGAGATACATTAAGTATAATGTCTTATGTACCCTTCCTAGAGATACATTAAGTGTAATGTCTTATGTACCCTTCCTAGAGATACATTAAGTGTAATGTCTTATGTACCCTTCCTAGAGATACATTAAGTATAATATCTTATGTACCCTTTCTAGAGATACATTAACTAAGTATAATGTCTTATGTACCCTTTCTGGAGATACATTAAGTATAGTATCTTATGTACCCTTCCTAGATATACATTAAGAATAATGTCTTATGTACCCTTCCTAGAGATACATTAAGTATAATGTCTTATGTACCCTTCCTAGAGATACATTAAGTATAATGTCTTATTCACCCTTCCTAGAGATACATTAAGTATAATGTCTTATGTACCCTTCCTAGATATACATTAAGTATAATAACTTATGTACCCTTCCTAGATATACATTAAGTATAATGTCTTATGTAGCCTTCCTAGAGATACATTAAGTATAATGTCTTATGTACCCTTCCTAGAGATACATTAAGTATAATGTCTTATTCACCCTTCCTAGAGATACATTAAGTATAATGTCTTATGTACCCTTCCTAGATATACATTAACCAAGTATAATGTCTTATGTATCCTTCCTAGATATACATTAAGTATAATGTCTTATGTACCCTTCCCAGAGATACATTAAGTATAATGTCTTATGCACCCTTCCTAGAGATACATTAAGTATAATGTCTTATGTACCCTTCCTAGATATACATTAACCAAGTATAATGTCTTATGTATCCTTCCTAGATATACATTAAGTATAAAGTCTTATGTATCTTCCTAGGAATACACCAATATCGGAATACTGTCTTACGTACCATTCCTAGGAATACACCAATATCGGACTACTGTCTTACGTACCATTCCTAGGGATACACCAACATCTGTATAATGTCTTACGTACCATTCCTAGATATACATTAAGTATAATATCTTATGTACCCTTCCTAGATTTACATTAAGTATAATGTCTTATGTACCCTTCCTAGAGATACATTAAGTATAATGTCTTATGTACCCTTCCTAGAGATACATTAAGTATAATGTCTTATGTACCCTTCCTAGAGATACATTAAGTATAATGTCTTATGTACCCTTCCTAGAGATACATTAAGTATAATGTCTTATGTACCCTTCCTAGAGATACATTAAGTATAATGTCTTATGTACCCTTCCTAGAGATACATTAAGTATAATGTCTTATGTACCCTTTCTAGAGATACATTAACCAAGTATAATGTCTTATGTACCCTTCCTAGAGATACATTAAGTATAATGTCTTATGTACCCTTCCTAGAGATACATTAAGTATAATATCTTATGTACCCTTCCTAGATATGCATTAAGTATAATGTCTTATGTACCCTTCCTAGAGATACATTAAGTATAATGTCTTATGTACCCTTCCTAGAGATACATTAAGTATAATGTCTTATGTACCCTTCCTAGAGATACATTAAGTATAATGTCTTATGCACCCTTCCTAGAGATACATTAAGTATAATGTCTTATGTACCCTTCCTAGAGATACATTAAGTATAATATCTTATGTACCCTTCCTAGATATGCATTAAGTATAATGTCTTATGTACCCTTCCTAGAGATACATTAAGTATAATGTCTTATGTACCCTTCCTAGAGATACATTAAGTATAATGTCTTATGTACCCTTCCTAGAGATACATTAAGTATAATGTCTTATGCACCCTTCCTAGAGATACATTAAGTATAATGTCTTATTCACCCTTCCTAGAGATACATTAAGTATAATGTCTTATGTACCCTTCCTAAATATACATTAAGTATAATGTCTTATGTACCCTTCCTAGAGATACACCAATATCGGAATACTGTCTTACGTACCATTCCTAGGGATACACCAACATCTGTATAATGTCTTACGTACCCTTCCTAGTGAATACTGTCTTACGTACCCTTCTTAGAGATATATTAATTCTGTATAGTGTCTTATGTACCCTTCCTAGAGATACATTAAGTATAATGTCTTATGTACCCTTCCTAGAGATACATTAAGTATAATGTCTTATGTACCCTTCCTAGAGATACATTAAGTATAATGTCTTATGCACCCTTCCTAGAGATACATTAAGTATAATGTCTTATTCACCCTTCCTAGAGATACATTAAGTATAATGTCTTATGTACCCTTCCTAAATATACATTAAGTATAATGTCTTATGTACCCTTCCTAGAGATACACCAATATCGGAATACTGTCTTACGTACCATTCCTAGGGATACACCAACATCTGTATAATGTCTTACGTACCCTTCCTAGTGAATACTGTCTTACGTACCCTTCTTAGAGATATATTAATTCTGTATAGTGTCTTATGTACCCTTCATATGGCTAGATTAACTCAGTATACTGTTTTATGTATCCTTCACAAGGATACATTAATTCTATATAATGTATTCTGTACTCTTCGTAGGAATACATTAACTCTGCATAATATCCTATATACTCTTCCCAGCTCTGTATTATGTCTTATGTATCCTTCCCAGGGATACACTGACATCTATATACTATTTTATGTACCCCTCCAACGTTTACGTTCCAACTATATCCATTCATGATGCACTCTTACTATGAATACGTTAACTCCATATTTAGTCACAAAGTATTCTTACACTGTGTATAATCAGTTTGTATCTAGCATATGTGCACGTTTTATGTTCGTGGAATACTATCATATATTTACAAACACCCATCAGAGGGAAAGCAAAATTTAGTTATGCATCTATAAATGGAACTATTTAAACTATATATGTACAGACATCCATCCCTTTATAGACCACACAGTTTAGGTAACATATAAACACGCCACAAGCTTGACATATACACAGAGACATTAATATATCCTTATGGGAGAAGTTTCCTTGATTTAACTGTAATATAATTTTCCTGTGATTATTCGAGTTTTTTCACTTAGTTGGTTTTATAAAGTAGGAGATATGATCAAATAAAAATTGTGAGTGGTGCAAAAAGTAATAGATTCATTAGCTTTGACATATAAACAGTAGTTACTAAGGGATTACGTAACTAGATTATTTCAATACTAGGCTTTTATTAAATCGTACAAGAAAATATAATTATTTATTGTAAAGTTAATTGTGTATTAGAAATGTTAAAACACGTTTTACAAGTTAATATAGCGACTGTATGTGCATATGTATAACCGATAGAATAAAAGTTATTTAGTATTACATGAAATAACTTTGTTTGTGTGTGCTATCACGTGAGACTGTTTCAAAATAACTTATAATTCATATATAAATAGCCAAAAATAAATTATACAAATAGCTGTATGTGCAAAGTTATCTCTAATTTAGACTGGTAGACTGCAGAAGAAGCAGCTAGTCAAACGACACCAACCTAGAATTCTTAGGATACTGTGACCGAATAGTGAAATTTGACTGTTATCCTTATAACATCTACTGCTCTAAACTGGGACTCGTAATTTTGTGGTTAGGACACACTTAGCAGCAAACCAATCCCGCCCGATCCACGATTTTTAGTGTTGAAGGAAAGACTTCAGGTAGAAACACATGTGAACCTCGTAGCTTTAACGTCAAGCTTTTGTGTGCTTGGACAAAAATTTCTTGAAACAGTTAATGTATTTATTTGTTTGTTTGAATGACAAATGTCAGTAAACTGTGTTTCCAGAACTTAAAGAGTAAATTGTGACGTATTTTAAATCAAGTAGTAGGATGTAGAAACAGAGTAGTTATAGAATGATTACAAATTTGTAAGCTCACTTGATCAAACATTGCATCTGTTTGTAAGCCGCAATAATCAAGACGAGCCAATCAACATACATTTGGTGTGGCTACCACAGTTACGTTTTTAAAATATTTTTTAACTTTTAGATATTTTGCAAACTGCTATACTTATATGTACGGCTATGAAGCTTTTATCTTATAAATTGCTAGTACTCTAATGAATAGACCAATTCTAATCTAAAGTCATCAGCATTTCAGTTTTTTTGTTGTTATATTTGTCGGACCATATGGCTAAGGCGTTCGATTCGTAACCTGAGGGTCGCAGGTTCGAATTCCCGTCACAATAATGCGATGGTCAAACCCACTATTCGTTGGTAAAAGAGTAGCCCAAGAGTTGGCGGTGGGTGGTGATGACTAACTGCCTTCCCTCTATTCTTAGACTGCTAAAATAGGAACGACTAGCGAAGATAGCTCTCGAGTAGCTTTGCGCGAAATTCAAAACAAACAAATAAACCAAACCGTTTTCTTTTTTTTAAAAGATATTTTCAACAAAGTTCTTGTATGTCTCTATAAGAACCAACAACGATAAATCAAAGCTTGACATTAAAGACATTAAAACAAATCAAACATCTGTTTTATTTAAATTCAAATAAGCTATAGATATCTTTAAAATAAAAAAAAATCGTGTAATTCTTATGAAAATATAGGAAAAAGAGACACCATTTTAAAGAATTATTTTAATTAATATCATATTAATGGATGAGCAGCAATCTAATATATCAGGTTTAAATGTTGAAAAACTAACAAGAAAAAGAACATTAAATTTCAGACGGAGTTTTGAACCAACTCAGTTGACTTGGATAATTGTTAGTAGATTGATTTTGTAATACTCCTATTCATGACATTCTAAGCACTAGTCTCAAGTAAACTGTTAAGATAAATACACGTTTTGAATCTTAAAAGCTTAACGTTGTATGGAATGATTTAGTATTATGTATGTTATAGGGATTATTGCGTAAAGGATATTAAATATAATTAGCACATTCAAAGACGCAATAAAAATGAGCAAAATCTCAATATTTAGCCAAGATACGAACGTTTTTATTTTCTTCTATATTCAGAATTGGGCCTAGTACAAGAGCAGAAAATACCTTTCAACATATAAATATATTATACACGTTACACCTGTTTGCTTGCGGGTCCTGTTGATACAGGATATATTTACATAAATTTGTACAACAGTTGTTTGTTTGTTTGTTTTTTACATAAGTGCCATATGTATTTTAAAAATAGCATATCAGTACATTTACGACAAACTTGTCCCCCCCAAAATACTCACCTGATATAAAAACACAGCACAAATAATTAGCTAATCGATAAAAATGTCAGAATATTTTGTGTCAAACAAAAGAAACAGATAAGTTTCATCACACGAAATGTTAATCAAAATGGATTACCAACCTCAGAAATAATTAACCAGTCATAAAAATCACACTCCTTAAGACCTCGTTACAATACAAATATCAAGGTAATCGCACTAACCCTAAAACAACGACAGTGATGAACATGTAATCGTATAGTAAAGATTTTCAATACTTTACATTTAAAGACTGAGTTAACACAAACGTAAAGATAACTCAAACTTCACGTTCAGATTATCTAATTAATTCAAACGTCCAATAAGATTAAGCGTGACAGTTAGGTAATTTGCATAAATCCATACGCAAAGGGAGTAAAAAACACACGCAATGTTCAAGTAATCCAGTCGTAAAGATGGGTTAAATATTATGTTAGAGTTATTCAAGTATAATTGTAGTGTTGATAATTGCATAAATCAAGCGTGAATGTTTACTTCATTAAAATTTAATCACATTTACGTTGGATGGTAGTTTTTTTCGTGAGATCATCCCGATATTGAAGTCAGATTTGTGGAAGGTAAACCCACTTTGTTACCAATTTACTAATTACAAAAGTTCCCAGAAAATTATATCCACGCAATGAGTTTCTTGCTTTGTTATAGTATTCAAATAAATCAGATCTGCGATGCGGGTATGAATTAATAGAAAGTCCTCATGGCTCGTGTCTTATGAAAAATAAGAAGTAGACGCAAGGTGTTCTTTTTTAACATTTTTATTTGAAATCCTAAGTTGACTGGCAAAGTGAATATTGATATATTCATATTATTATTATTATACGTATTATAGGTCTAACTAAACACTACAATTAAAAAAGACAGTACTTGGTATTAAGAAACTTCAAATAGAACAGTAAAGTGTGTGTGTGTGTTTTTCGTATAGCAAAGCCACAAAGGGCTATCTGCTCAGCCCACCGAGGGGAATCGGACCTCTGATTTTAGCGTTGTAAATCCGGGAGACATACCGCTGTACTAGCGGGGAGCTAGAATAGTAGAACACACATCACAAAGATGCAAGAGCACGTTCATATAGAAAAGTACAAGTTAAAGTGGCTGTCGTTTGTCCAGGTTATGATTGAACTAAACAGATGTAGTGGATGTTATGATAACTAACCTAAACATACTACGTTTGACAAAATTTATTTATAACATATTATTATCGTATTTATCACTTCCTCACCAAATATGCTTAAAACATGATATAAGCCGTACAATGGTCCCAGTGATTTTGAGGGAAGAGGTAAGAAAAAAGTAACAGCTGTAGGTGTTCTTTCTGTTGCCCGCTTTCGACGCCAAGCTTTTAATGTCTTTCCACAGTCTTTCACGTAATTAATTAATTGGGGGTCATTGGCCACTGAACTGACTTATAAGCCGAAATTGTAAGAATACGGGTTAAAGTAGGAATACGTATAAGTGAAGAAAACATTCTGCATATCAGCCTTATGTTGGCTGTTGAAGTAGAAACTTTAGCTGAGTTTATGTACTGTTTCATAGGTGGCGACTATTTTTTCTTCATCGAATTCCTCCATGGAGAATGCTAGAACACTATTTGGAATATGTACGATATTAATGTGCCCTCCCCTACAGTTTGTGTATGTTGTGTGACAAAAGATTTGTTTGTTTGTTACGTTATATTAAATTTAATATTTTTTGTGTACAACTGTGGCGCCATCTATGAATGTAGTTCACTTCAACTAGCACCAAAGATAATAAATGCTCAATAATATCAATAATGGGATTGGCGGGACTATGAACCCACTAAATATGTCTCTTGAAACAAAATATTATCACACATAGTTTGATTGATATTGACCTAGGAACCTAGAAGTAGTTAGATAATGAACAGACAAACAGACATACAAACTTTTGTGTTTTATTATATAAATATTGGTTACAATGTTTTCGATTTATCGGAATTTCCTTGAAGACTACATTCAAAGGTGATGGTAGTTCTCTCAAATGTTATAATTCAATTTTGTCTTAATTACAAAACAGTCCTTGCTTTCTATTCGGATATATTTGTGTCTTATAAGAATCACATTCTATATATCTTCTTACAACATCATATACAGACTCTGATTCATAATCATTATTTATATAATAATCATAAGCTGTTTTAAAATACATTCTACATCTACATTTAACAGTAGCAATCTTCATTTGATCTTGATATTGTCTTCTTGTCCTCCTGTATCATCAGTTTATGCAACTGAGTTTCTCACTCTTCTTCTTGTGGTAACAGTTTCATCAGTTGTCTCTTGTCCTCTTCTTCTCGCTGTCAGTTCCCTATCTTCAGTTGTCTTGTAGCAGTTTCTTTTTCCGTTTCGTGCGATTTCCTTTCTCAAATCATCATTATTTTTTACTTTCGTGAATACAATGAATTCAAATGTCGTTTGGGCATCTTGAATCATTTGGGTAGAGATGTAGTTTGTCAAAGCGGAAAGCAAACTGCGACCTCTTTGAGGCAGTGGAGAAACACTTTGGAATGTGGAAGTAAAGGTACATATGTGTACTTTATCTTCACGTGATTAAATAATTGACGGTCATTAACCGTGTTACAGAAAATAATTAGTCGTTTGATTGTTGTTTTTTGTGTACGATTGTGTCGCCATCTATGAGTGTAGTGAAGTCTAACTTACATCAAAGGTAATGAATGCTGAATAATAACAATAATGACGGAGTAGAAGGGTTATGAATATAATTAACATTCCCCTTGTTCCAAACTATTATCCCACAAGATTTGGTTAAGATTTTCCCAACGACATAGGTTTAGTTAGATAAGAAACAAACAGACAGACAAGTAGACTTTTGTGCTTTGTTTATATGGACAGATAAATACAACGTAAGCACATTACAAAATACACGATGATAGACCAAATGTAAGCTTGAAATGTCACAGAATGTTGCGTAAGCTATCATCTTTGTCCCTTACACATACAAAATAGTATATCTGAGTTATTTATAAATAAAGTGAATTTTATTATAATTATTTTTTCCTTACAATTAAAGCGAAGTGTATCAAAGTATTACTTGTGTACTAACAATTAAAGATTAGGAAGTAGTATTAGTAGAAAACAGCAAAGTTCAACAGCGTGTTGAACTATTTTCTAGGAGGGCTGTCTTCATCATGCGGAATGATAGGTTCTGCATGTATAAGGTAATTATTTAAAGGTCAGATTTTACATAATTTTGTAAATGTGTTTCTTAGCTGACACAGGAAGGAGAGGAGAACCTCGCTTCGCAGAACCTATTCCTAATGTGACCATAGCAGAAGGTCGTTCGTTGACGTTAGCTTGTGTAGTGGAGAACCTCGAACCATATAAGGTTTGTGAAATTAAATCATGTAATTACAGTATCTAAAAGCATCATTAATTTAATTACGAACAATGTATTTAACTTAGTGTAACTTCTCTTTTATAATAGAAATAAGGTAGAGATAGAAAATGCAATGTTTATAATCCACTTTATAATAACTTTCTAATCTGAGGAATTTTATAAAAGTAATTTGAAAACTACCAAGAGGAATAATGCCAAAACTTTACATCATAATATTCTGAAAAATAAATATATGGTATAAAAGTAGTAACTTCAATTATTTACAAGGTGTAATTCAGCATTTTATAAGAGTAAACGCAGGACTTCAAAAAGTACGAGTGATATTTCAGAATAATTTTTACATGAGTGAATTACAAAACTGTCAAATACTACAATATTTATGAACCAGTTTTGTCTGGTAAAATATACGTTGTTAATTTGAGTAAATAATCCCAAGAAAAGGTTATGATAATTCTCAAAAATATATACATTTTTGTTTCTAAATGATGTTTCTTAAGAAACGTTAATTAATGAATGCAAACCAATATTACTGTTAAAGAAGTTTCATAATCATGCAATTTCTGGCATTAAAATAACCTCAATTTGTTAACCATATCTATGAAATTCCATAAATTACGAGGCTTGTCGAAAAGTTTGTTGTCTTAACTATAAACAAAAATCAAACAAACACAATCATTTATTTTTCAACATAAACTTTTCCTTTGTCTACACATTTGCACCATCAATTTCCTAAAGGGTCTATGCCCTTCTAAGAGAACTTTTCTTCTTGGTGTTCAATCCACGACATTGGACGATATGTACTAGACCATAATCACTCTGAAATCTTTGACCTGTCAGAATGATTTAAATTAGAGAAGAGAAAAGTCACCTGGAACTAAACCCAATGATTAAGAATGGTGTCTGAATAATTCGAAGCCAGTATCATTGACAGTGATCAAAGTAACACAAATTTTGTAAACTGGAGCATTGTTCTGATGGAAGACAACACTTATTGTCCTGATGGAAGACCAAACTTATTATTCTGATGGAAAAACACACTTATTATACTGATGGAAGAACACATGTATTGTTATGATGGAAGACCATACTCCGTTTTAAGCAGTTCTCTTCTCTATACTTTGAGTTCTTGACTCAGATTGTTGACTAAGGATGTTTCCTACTCTTCTGTAAAAGTTTTAACCAAATCAATCAACCAGTAAAACACCCTTGCCATCCTCAAAATGGATGTCATTCCAGTAGAGGATTGTAACTCTAACTTCTTCAGGGTGATTAAATTTGGGTGTTTTTTTTATTTTTGACCCAACGTCAAAATGGTAAACCCATAGCTACAAGCATATTGAAACCTATAGAGTAATAATTTGTCTTCAATAATTATTATCATTTTCTACTCAGGTGACATTTTTAGACTCATCTGGTACTAACCTTACCCATACCCAAAAAGTCACTAAAAATGCTAAACTCGTAATGTTATGTATTACAGTTTATTCCGTACGAGTCTCCTATTTATTATGTTACGTATTACAACTTAGAAAAGCCTGAAACTGAGTTTCTTATAATTTGGATTTAGGAGTTTATGAAGTATGGATATATATATATCAACTTTGTGATATTTGTCAACAAAATTGATACATACAGTTTTCTTTCTCAACACAAATACATTTTAATGTAGAAACAATAATACAATTTATAATACCAGTTATTACAAATAATGATTTATATACACAGGTTTTACAAATTTAAAAACAATGTAGAGTCTTCTATCTGGTCTGGAACTGAGTATTTTATCGACGGTTTAGGATGAGCGAATTAGTTTCGAGTTGATATGACTGCAGTTTACTTAACAGTTAGTTAGTTAACCAGCTCTCTATTCTTCGCTAGTCTCATGCCCTTTACAAACTGATTTTCCACCGATGAAGTTATGTAATGTTTCTGTAAAAATATTGATATCCACTGCGAATTCACTGACGTTAAACAGTTTATAATATTCAAATTCTGTAAACGTTTCTGGTCAAATATCTAAAGTTTCAATTAATAAGCGTTCATCACAGTAATGGCTTTCGAGCTTTATAGCATACTAACTGTAGCGAACCAACAAAATATAACTGTCTGTCGGCTCGTCGGTTTATAAACGTTAAGGCGAAGTTCTAGAAATTTCATTTGGCAATAATACGCTAGTGCTTCAGTAAATCATATATTGTTGATTCTTACAGTCGAAAACCTTCTACAGATTTAGAGAATAGGCGGGATATTCGCCATAAACATTTAACACGATATGTTACATGCATTTCTAAATATAAATTTAACTTACAGAAACGTCGATGTTAAATTAATATATAATAGTAAATCCGTTACAATAACTTCTTCTGTCATATATAAGAAAATTTTATACGTTATCTAGAGCTTATTGCGTGGTCAATATCGATGACCGACCTGATCTGGGCTTATCTTCATATGATTGTCCATCACGTCAAAATTCATCACATCACTGTTTCACTGCTGAATATGCCAGATCACTCTTTTCTTATAGAGCAACCATATTCTGGTTGATTTTTTTGAGTGTTGCTTTTAACACGATATACGATCTTCCCCGGGGCGTTTAACTCACTTCTTTTTTTAAAGCTCCACAACACACAAAAAACGAGTTCATTAAGTTATATTGCTAAGGTTTTTATGCATAGTAAGGTTCAAACTAAATATTTATCAGAAAATATTATATATTCCGGTTCTTGTTTAGGTCGGGCAACAAACGTCTTGGATAACGTTAATCTTTATTAAAGATAACGATATTGAAATAAAGTCCTAATAATTCTCATAAATTAAATATGGTGATTTTTCATCATAAAAACATGTTAAGAAATAATATTAAGCAAATATTGTAATGTCTTCTGTCATACATATATATATACTTCAGTAAATCGCACAAACTGGTTGCAATCATGTTTCGTGTTCAAACAATTCGTTGAATTATGATTTTAGGGTGTTACTACAAAAAACCACCAAGAGACACGTTAAGTTCTTAGTATTGTGGATATCTTTCCTGGGGATAGTGATATTTAGTTACGACGACGTTTACTGCTGTAAAATATTTGTTATAGAATTTTCCATAAACACACTTTAGTAAATTATTATAATTGAACAAATTAACGTTTTATAATAAAAAAACATTTTTTAAAATCATTATAATTGGAATTGCTAGCGTTTGCTAATGTAGATATCTTAGGTAGATATGATAATCAGTTTTAATATAAGAACACTTACTGAACGATATCGCGCATGTGCAGTAATGGTTTTGCATGATAACAACACTTTGGTAAGCTGTGCCAGCTAACTCAGATAATGAACAATTTAACAAAACAGTTATAAATTATACATTACATAAATCGTGAGTAACTTTTGTGAAATCCAATGATGGGACTTCACAGTCATTTTTATGAAGCTCTAGTTGTTCCAAAGTGCAAGACGCAAGCTAAATCCGTTTATCTTGTGCTGGTGCCGGGACACGAACCTTCAACCTACAGATCAGCATGATAACCACTGTGTCAGTCTTATTCACTGGTATTATTAATGCCTGGTCAAAAGTAAACGAATTATTCAAATGCGGAATGAAAGTATTTTGAAAAATAATTTATATATTAATTTAGACACACCTGTGTAACAATGTGGGTAGAATAGCAGTTTCCCACCTGAAGAATCTTTTTTAATTAAACTTCGTGAAACAATTAGTTGAAAAAGTTCTCTGTTGAGGACAATGTCGAGTGTAATCCAACTGCTGTTTCACGTTGTTCACCGAACTTATAACACTAACTGTAATTTCACATATTAATCGAAAAATGATTGACAAAAAAAAAGATTATAACCAATAATATTTAATGTAACAAACTGTAAAAGCAACAATATAACCAATAAGATTTAATGTAACAAACTGTAAAAAACAACAATATAACCAATAAGATTTAATATAACTAACTCTAAAAACATTACAACGAACAAGATTTAATATAACTAACTGTAAGAACGAGTGTGGATTTAAGCTAACTCTAATCGTTAACTAGAAATCACACGTAAAATATATATTAACAGTCTGTCTGAAGAATTATACCTGTCTTATGTTTCACCTTCTGGATTAATTAACTACATGACACAATGTGGTTGCCTTGTTATCAGAAACTTATCAGATTCAACTAAGCCTAACATCTTAGTTTCATTAATAATATTTTTTTCTTTTTGCTACTAACATCAAGGATTACTTATGAAACTAGGCCTAATATGGTCCAATGTCGACACATTCACTCCCTCTAACTTTAAAAAAAGTGCTCGCAATTTATATTAATGAAAATTATTTTTTAAAATAATTTTATTTATCAATATGAAAGTGTTAACATTATATTTTAAAAGCGAATTAAATATAATAGTAATATCACATTTGAAATTTAAAATATGTGAGGTTTTTGTACTGTGATTACTAATAAATCGCTAAAGTAAGATTTATTGTCTACTAGGTGTCGTGGATTCACATAAACAGGCACATGCTATTATCTCTACATGATGCTGTGATTACAAGGAATCCACGCTTCCGAATAACCCATAATGGCCATAGCACCTGGGTTCTTCACATAGATAATGTCCAGAAAGAAGACCAGGGCCAGTATATGTGTCAGATTAATACAAATCCCATGATTAGCCAGAGTGGACATGTGACTATTGTAGGTAAGCCTAGAAACATAGTTATTACTATGTAACGACTCACTCCCAACAGTAAATATATTTTTAACACTTATCTGTAACCACCGTAGATAAGCCTAAGAACATAGGTATTATTACGTAACGAGCATCAGTACTGACTCACTTGTAACTGTTGCAGGTAAGCCTAAAAACGTATTATTTCGTAAAGTTCTGTTGTATTTAAAGGGAAAATGTATTACATTTAACTGAAACTGAGATATTAAGGGAAACTCTTAAGATTTACACAGCGGTGAGTTAACGAAAATTGAATTTAATGTGGAAATCCGCGCTGAAAACAAACAAAAGTCACATACACAATCTCTATTGAGACTGAAATAAAACTGTGGCCAGATATAGTATAGAATTACACTGGAGAAAAGGCAGACGAAACTAGAGTCTGAACTGCATGAAAACCAGGACAAAACAAAAAAGAGAAAAAAATCGATCTCGAGTCTATAATAAAGAAAGAGAGAAGCGACACACCTCTAACATTAATAAATAAAAGTGTAAGATTGGAAGGTGATGAATTATTAATTCTAACGTCACTTTATCTTAACTAACTGAACCACGGTTTGAAAGGCCAGTGAAAAAACACGCAGACAATAGCAAACCCAAACATCTAAAAACCTCCAATACAGAAAACACCCAGACAATAGCAAACCAAAACATCTAAAAACCTCCAATACCGAAAACCCCTCATAGTTATAATAATATTACATCTAAAATAATAATGTCAGCCTCAGAATAGTAAAAATAATATTAATAAAACTTTAACAGAACCTATCAAAACTATTAATACATAAAACTTCAGCACAGAACATAGTTACAGTAATATTATATCTAATACAGTAATATCAACCGGAGCATACTACAAAAACCCTTACAAATTTCCTGAAAACTACAAATAAATCAAACCTTTAACAAAGAACATATTATCCAAAAACATCTTCTCGTAATCCCATTAAATCAATAAAAAACCTTTTACTCGTAGTTCCAGCTATTTTAAATATAATACAATTGTTGTTCTAACAAAACCGTTTCGATACACTACCCATGTAACAATACGTAAAATTCACTCACGTACATATGAAAATAATTCAGGCCAAATTGCAAATTGATATTATTATTTCACGTCAGAATAGGCTAAATTAACATGTAATAAACCAAAAACAATTTCATTTTCTAAGCAACGTAAAATACTTCTATCTTATTCATGACATATTCAAATAATTGTCCAATTTCAAAACACCGATAAGAAAACCTCTGTCACAAATGACACAAATACACTCTTAATAATATTAAAACCAAATGAAAAGTACGATATTGAAATAAAACAAAAACAAATTTCAAAATATATCGTAGAATACATAGAAAATACAATAGCTTCTTAGTAGTTAAGCACAAACTTACATAACTGGATATCTGTGTTTTGCTCATTACGGGAAACGAAACTCGTTTTTTAGCGATGTAAGTTCGCAGACGTATCGCTCGACCTCTTTGGTGGCCATATAATATACAACTACTTAGTAAGACCCATAACATTTTAATGAAGCTTAAAAAATAAAACCAGTAGTGCAAAATAATATGCAAATAAATACATGTGACAGCTAGTTCATGAAAACCTCGTAATAAACGTGACTTACATATAACAAAGATACTTTCGTGGTAAAATAAAATGCTATAAGACATTAAAATTTGATAAAGCCGATTAATATAAGGTATATTATTAAAAGGAACTACAAACACCAGAACCTTCACTGTAAATACACAAGCCAAAATAATATGAAACAATACACTGAATATAATTAGGATAATGAAGTAATACTGCCGTAAGAAACACACGGCCCGGCATGGTCAGGTGGTTAAGGCGATCGACCCGTATTATGAGGGTCGCTGGTTCGAGCCCCCGTCGCACCAGACATGCTCGCCCATTCAGCCGTGGGGGCGTTATAATGGGACTGTCAATCTCACTATTCGTTGGTAAAAGAGCAGCCCAAGAGTGGGTGGTGAGTGGTGATGACTAGCTGCCTTCGCTCTGGTCTTACATTGCTAAATGAGGGACAGCTAGCGCAGATAGCCCTCGTGTAGCTTTGCGCGAAATTCAAACCAAACCCATCTCTTTGATACCACATACCACTCTTTGTGGAGTTCATGAAAACAGTCTTGTACAATCAATCCGTTAGCGTGGATAGTTCATGGTACTTGACAATTATGATCGGCGGCAGCTAGTCTTAATAGCTTTTTCCGTATGTACTACATAGGAATTCTGGGTAGTGAAGACAGCGTAATGTCATGGTTGTTTCTCAGCTCATTCGTAGAACATGTAGTGAGTATTGGAAGTAAGAGATAGGTTTTATGGATACTTTCGCTTATAAATGAACGATCACTGTTTGTCTTAAGAGTCGATAGTCAGTTTCAAGAAAACATCTCAGCAAAGACGTCTTTCCTCAGACAAAACCAATTTCAAAAGGAATTAACGTTAGTTTCCTAATCAATCGAACTTAATTTCTTTCCGTAACTTTAAGGTAGGCAAGTAGGTGCTTTACGATAATACTAAACATGGCCGTTGACTAAATATACGTATAATGATTACTTCGTTTATCTCAACGTATAGTACACTATTATAATTAAGTTGTTTTTAAAGGAAAATATATTTGTAATGGAAAACTAACATTTGAAAGGTGACCGTTTCTAGACAAGACTGGAAAGTTTCGCCACTTGGAAAAAGTATATATCATTTACACTGTTTTCGGTTATTGCATGTTCTTAATATAGAAACCAATTAATGAATTTAACTAAAGTGTTGTTAATAAAACTAGATTATTTTATACATATACTATTTAACATAACATCTGGATTTAATTAATTAATTTCACACAAAATACCAAGTTTTAGTACTATAGTCTGTGCCTTAATCACATGGCCAGGTGATTGAGGCACTCGACTCGTAATCTGAGGGTCGCGAGTTTGAATCCCCTCGCACCAAACATGCTTGCCCTTTAAGCCGTTATAATATGTCTGTCAATCACACTATTCTCTGGTAAAAGAGTAGCCCAACAGTTTGCGGTGGGTGGTGATGACTAGCTGCCTTTCCTTTAGTCTTAAACTGCTTAATTAGCGATGGCTAGCGCAGATAGACCTTGATTAGATGTGCGCGATATTCAAAAAAAGAAAGAAAATTATAGTATAATTCTAAGTAATTTCTTATGGATCTTAGAGGATGTTCTTAAAACTGGCCCGAGGAGTCTACTGTTAAACTCATTAGTAAAATATGTTGTTATTGTCAATCAAACTTTGGCTATTACAAGTCAGGGTGAATCCTTTGTCTATTGAAGCATTATCCATTCCATACTGTAACCAATGTAACTGTAATCTCAACAATCATAATACTTAAACTAGTACAGTAAACTGACCACTCTGTTGGTTAATGCAACTCAACTGAGATAATTCTCTGCAGGATAAATCTTGTCATATGGGAGGGTTCATTGTGAGATCCTGAGTCGTTGAAGAACAGAAAGATTATAATCATGACGTCACTCACTGAACGAATAAATGTCATAAAAACATCGTTCTGTTATTAGAAACATAATATGAACTTGGTCAATTATCTCATATGTGACTACGAGATTTATGTACGTCATTCTTACAGGTTTCTACCTGATAGATTGGTTTCAGTTCTGCGTCTATTAAACCTAAAAATACAAGCTGGTATCATAACGAAATGTTTTATTTTTCTGTTTCCAAGCATATTTATCCATGTTACCAACTAACATGTGTTTGTGTTTTTTCTTATAGCAAAGCCACCTAGGGCTATGTGCTAAGCCCACCGAGGGGAATCGAACTCCTGATTTTAGCGTTGTAAATCCGGAGACATACTGCTGTACTAGCAGGGGGTACTAACTAACAAATCACTTAAGTATAATAAAGAGTCAGGAATTGTGTCATTTAATGTTTGTTTTGTTTTTGGAATTTCGCACAAAGCTACTCGAGGGCTATCTGTGCTAGCCGTCCCTAATTTAGCAGTGTAAGACTAGAGGGAAGGAAGATAGTTATCACCACCCACCGCCAACTCTTGGGCTACTCTTTTACCAACGAATAGTGGGATTGACCGTCACATTATACACCCCCACGGCTGGGAGGGCGAGCATGTTTAGCGCGACGCGGGCGCGAACCCGCGACCCTTGGATTACGAGTCGCACGCCTTACGCGCTCGGCCATGCCAGGCCGAAAACTTTGTGAACCTGACGATGACCGAAGAAGGTCGAAACGTTGTTCGCTCTTCTATGTAAAATATTTTCTCAACCCAAACGAGCCGTTTTTGCATATAAATTTCTCAACAAGTGGGTTTCTCGACATCACTGATCATGTGGTACAGGCTTAGAAAAATACTTCACTAACCATGCAGAAATATAGATGGGTTGTTTGTTCGTTTTTTAAAGTTCATCATAAATATACTCAGATGTCTATCTAGGCTCTGCCCACCACGGGTATCCATACCCGGTTTCTAGCGTTCTTAGTTTGCAAATATAAATGAATAATTGCAGTTAGATGTGAAAGCTAGATTTTCACAGATGAATAACAGCACGAGTATAACTTAAAACGTCATCGTATTTAGTAAGATTACTAAATCTTAATCAGACGTTACTCACAAAATAATAGTGTACAAAATTCCAGGTACATCAACTTCGACATGTTCGCTGTTAATATGTTTAAAGTTTCAGGAAGAAACATTTCCACTTCCTTAATACATAGCAGTATAGGAGTATCTAATGAAGATTTCAATGGGAAATTTATAAATATGTTAAACTAAACAATAGCTAATAGGGAAGTAAATTCGAAGATTCATGGTTCGCGACTGCAAAGTGGTAGCCCACACTATATAACGCCATTAGTGCATTGTAAAAAATGGTAGTCACATCCTACTGTTTAATAAAGGAAATTAAACAAAGGAATGTTTGTTTGTTTTTGAATTTCTCGCTAAGCTACTCGAGAACTGTTTCCGTTGGACATCCCTAATTTAGCAGTGTAAGTCTAGAGGAGAGGCAGCTAGTCATCACCATCCACCGCCAGCTCTTGAGATACTCTTTTAACAACGTGTACTGGGATTGAGCGTCACATTATAACGCTTACGGTTGGAAGGGTGCGCATGGTTGGTGCGACCGGAATTTGAACCCGCTACCCTCAGTTTACAAGTAAAGCGCCCTAACCACATTGCCAGCCCGAGCTGCAATGAAGGACTGCAAGTGAGTGTTGTTGACTAGATGCCTTCTTTCTCCAGAATATGAGCTAAAAATTATGATTGGAGAGCTGAGACACTCACTGTGACGAATGTTTGCACGAAGTTTTTAAAGTAAACATTTTGTAGAAAAAAAATATATAATTTGTACGTAGATAAAGCACACCAATGAAAAATCTCGTTTAGGCAAATTTTCTTTCACCATTTACAAATTAATCTCTGTTTATAAATATATTCTTCTCACACAAACAATAAATAATGTTCAAACATTAAACACTCTTCAACAAAACACACTTATAAGCGTATATGTATATCTTATAAACATATTGAAACAAAATTCATGTAACTTGTCTTCTTTCTAATGTAAACTTAATTACATCCAGTACACTATGCTGTCAACAATCACAACATTTACATGATACACATAAAACTAATTCAACATAAGTGCTTTCTTTTATCAGGATACAAATAACTTTAATAAACTTTAAAGTCAAAAAAAGAAATTATATATATGTTTAACACAAAACATCTTGACTGTGTCAGGTTATCATCAAGTTCTGTTTACACAGTTCGACTCTTCTGGGTACTTCACGCTATGTTACATCAAGTGAGGAAATAGAACTTAGTAGAAGATTAACACGAATCTGATGATTACTTTGAGCTGATAATAAAGTGATGCTCGTAAATTTTGGACACATTTTCTAGCAGGATATAAAAACAGCAGGGCGGATAATACAAAGCCCATATTTAGATAGTGAACTAATTACCTTTGTAGTTCAAGCAACTTACCACCTAGTAACACGATAAGGGTAGCATGGAGTCAGATTAACGTTAATCCCTTCTTTAGTAAGCAGATTAATGATTGTTATGGTTAGTATACAGTACATACCATCTAGTAACACGATAAGGGTAGCACTGGGTCAGATTAACGATAATCCCTCGTTTAGTGAGTAGATTAATGATTGTTATAGTTAGTATAAAGTACACCCATCTAGTAAAACGATAAGGGTAGCATAGAGTCATATTAACGTTAATCTCTCGTTTAGTAAGTAGATTAATGATTGTTATAGTTAGTATAAAGAATATACCATCTTGTGACACAATAAAAGTATCATGGAGTCATATTAACGTTAATCCCTCATTTAGTAAGTAGATTAATGAATGTTATGGTTAGTATAAAGTACATAACATCAATTAACACGATAAGTATTATCATGGAGTCACATTAAAGTTAATATCTCGTTTAGTAAGTAGATTAATGATTGTTATAGTTAGCATAAAAACATACAATGTAGTAACACGATAAGTATCTTCATGAAGTCAGATTAAGGTTAATGTCTCGTTTTGTAAGTAGATTTGAAATTATTATTGCTAGTATAAAGTACATACCATTTAGTTACATAATAAGGGTAGCATAGAATCAGATTAACGTTAATCCTTCGTTTAGTAAGTTGATTAATGGTTGTTATAGTTAGTATAAAGTACATACCATCTAGTAAAACAATAAAAGTATCAGGTAGTCAGATTAACGTTAATCCATCGTTAAGTAAGCAGATTAAAGATTGTAATAGATAGTATATAGTACATACCATCTAGTGACACAATGAAAGTAGCTTGGAGTCAGATTAACGTTAATGCCTGGTTTAGTAAGTAGATTAATGGTTGTAGAAGTTACTATAAAGTACATATTATCTAGTGAAATAATAAGGGTTGCATGGAGTCAGATTAAAGTTAATCTTTTGTTTAGTAAGTAGATTAATGACTGTAATGATCAGAATAAAGTACATACTATCAAGTAACACGATAAGTATAATCATGGAGAAAGATCAACGTTAATCTCTTGTTTAGTAAGTAAATTAATTATTGTAAAAGTTGGTATAAAGTATATACCATCTAGTAATACGATAAAGGTAGCATGGTATCAGATTAACGTTAATCCCACGTAAAGTAAGTCGATTAAGATTTATATAGTTAGTATAAACTACATATTCTCTTGTGACACGATATGGGTAGCATGGATCAGATTAACGTTAAACCCTCGAATAGTAAGTAGATTAATCATTGTTATAGTTAGTATAAAGTACATACCATCTAGTGAAACAATAAGGGTAGCATAGAGTCAGATTGACGTTAATCCCTCGTTAAGTAAGTAGATTAATTATTGTTATAGTTAGTAGTATAAAGTACATACCATCTAGTAACACGATATAGGTAGCATTGTTTCAGATTAACGTTAATTTTTTCGTTCAGGAAGTAGGTTAATGATTGATATAGTTTGTATAAAGTACATACCATCTAATTACACGATAAGTGTATAAGGTAGTCTGATTAACGTTATTCCCTTTCTCAGTAAGTAAATTAATGATTGTTATAGTTAGAATAAAGAGCATACCATATCGTTACACGATATGGAAAGCATGGAGACAGATTAACGATAATCCGTTATTTAGTAAGTAGATTAATGACTGTAATGGTTAGTATAAAGTACATAACATCTAGAAACACGAGAAGAGTAGGATGGAGTCAGATAAACGTTAATCCCTCGTTTAGTAAGTAGGTTAATAGTTGTAGAAATTAGTAAAATACATACCATCTTGTAACAAGATAAGGGTATCAGGTTGTCAGATTAACGTTATTCCCTAGTTCAATAAGTAAATTAATGGTTGTAGAAGTTAGTATAAAGTACATAACATCTAGTAACACGATAAAGCTAGCATTGTGTCAAATTAACGTTAATCTTTCGTTCAGTAAGTAGGTTAAAACGAAAAGGGGAGCATGGAGCCAGATTAACGTTAATCAAGCGTTTAGTAAGTAGATTAAAGATTGTAATATTATAAAGTACATACCATCAAGTGACACAAAGAAAGTAGCATGGGGTCAAATTAACGTTAATCCCTCGTTGTGTAAATAGATTAATCAATGTTATAGTTAGAATAAAGTACATACCATTTAATAACACAATAAGGATGGCATGGAGTCAGATTAACGTTAATCCCTCGTTTAGTAAGTAGATTAATGATTCTTGTAGTTAGTATATAGTATAGACCATCTAGCAACACAATAAGGATAGCATGGAGTCATATTAACGTTAATACCTCGTTTAGTATGTAGATTAATGATTGTTATAGTTAGTATCAAGTACATAACATCTAGAAACACGATAAGAGTAGCATGGAGTCAGATTAACGTTAATACCTCGTTTATTAAGTGGATTAATCATTGTTATAGTTTGAATCAAGTGCATAGGATCTAATAACACAATAAGGGTAGCATGTAGTCTGATTAAAGTTAATACCTCGTTTAGTTAGTAGATTAATTGTTGTAGAAATTAGTAAAACTACATACCATCTTGTAGCACGTTATGTGTAGCATGGAGTCAGATTAACGTTAAAACCTTGCAGAGTAAGTAGATTAATCATTGTCATAGTTAGTATAAAATATATACCATCTAGTAACACGATAAAGGTAGCATTGGGTCAGATTAACGTTAATCCCTCGTTCAGTAAGTAGATTTACGATTGATATAGTTAGTATAAAGTACATACCATCTAGTAACACGATAAGGGTAGCATGATGTCAGATTAACGTTAATCCCTCGTATAATAAGTAGATTAAAGGTTGTAGAAATTAGTATAAAGTACATACCATCTAGTAACACAATATAGGTAGTATGGAGTCAGATTAACGTTAATCCCTCGTTAAGTAAGTAGATTAGAGATTGTAATAGATAGTATAAAGTACATACCATCTAGTGGCACAATAAAAGTAGCATGGAGTCAGATTAACGTTAATACCTCGTTTAGTAAGTAGATTAATAATTGTTATAGTTAGCATTAATTACATACCATCTATGGCCTCAATACGGTGTCATGGAGTCAGATTAACGTTAATCCCTCACATAGTAAGTACATTAATCATTGTAATAGAATAAAGTACATAACATCTACTAACACGATGTGGGGAGAACGTATTTAGATTAACGTTAATCCCTGGTTAAGTAAGTAGATTAAAGATTGTAATAGATAGTATAAAGTACATACCATCTAGTGACACAATTAAAATAGCATGGAGTTAGATTAACGTTAATCCCTCGTTTAGTAAGTAAGTTAATGATTCTTATAGTTAGTATTAAGTACATACCATCTAATTACACGATAAGGGTATCATGGAGTCAGATTAACGTTATTCCATTGTTTAATAAGTAGATTAATGATTGTTATAATTAGTATACATACATACCATCTTGTAACACGATAAGGGTAGAATGGAGTTAGATTGACGTTAATTCCTCGTTTTGTAAGTAGATTAATGATTGTTATAGTTTGTATAAAGTACATACCATTTTGTAACACGATAAGGGTAGCATGGAGTTAGATTGATGTTAATCCTTCGTTTAGTAAGTAGATTAATGATTATTATGGTTAGTATAAAGTATATACCATCTAGTGACACAATAAGGGTAACATGGAGTCGGATTAACGTTAATTCTTCGTTTGGTAAGTAGATTACTGATTGTTATGGTTAGTATAAAGTATATACCATCTAGTGACACAATAAGGGTAACATGGAGTCGGATTAACGTTAATTCTTCGTTTGGTAAGTAGATTAATTATTGTTATAGTTAGTACAAAGTAGACAAGATATAGTAACACGATAGAGGTCATATGAAGTAAAGTTAGCATTAACCCAATGTTTAGAGACGACACTTAACTGTTGTTTCTGTTCAAATCAGTTAAACGAGATGAAGTAATACAATGAGTGTAATCAGTATATTAAATCAACACTAAACTATTGCTTCGTGAGAGTAAACACTAATCTTTATGGGGTAATTTTCCGTGAGTGTTCGACTTAGTACTTTGACTTTTGTAGTTTGTGAGTGAGTTGCTAAAAATTTTATTAATGGTAATAGTTTGTTTTGTTTTTTTTTAAATTTCGCGCAAAGCTACACGAAAGCTATCTGCGCTAGCTGTCTGTAATTTAGTAGTGTAAGACTAGAAGGAAGGCAGCTAGTCATTACCACCCACCGCCAAATTTTGGGCTACTCTTTTACCAACGAATAGTTGGATAGACCGTAACATCATAACACACCCAAGGCTGAAAGAGCGAGCATGTTTGGTGTGACGGGGATTCGAACGCGAGATCCTCGGATTACGAGTCAAGTACCTTAGCCACCTGGCTTAATGGTAAAAGATTTTCAAAGAATGAACTGTAACATTAATACTATATTGAAGGTTACAAAAGTTGTTATTATAGACAAAACATGATCAAAGGTCTAACTTCTTGTGTGGATTTGAGTTAATTAAAAGACGAGTATCCCATAGTAACAAGAACCAAATCAGACAGGTTTACCTTTATCACTTCCAACACACGGGATTTGTCGTTGAATTTCTTTCAATCCACACATTGTGTGAGAGAAAAGCAAAATATCATTAGTATAGATACTGCATAGAGACATAAATATATCAGTCAACTCAGATATGTATACTTTAATAATACTAACAATATCTCATGAGAATACCCAACGTACGAAACCTCGAGGCTTAGGATAACAATTTGAGCCAAATACTAACATAAATTTTTATTAAGTCTTAGGATTAAGTCCTTAAAATATACAAGACATAAATTAATAGATTAATTAAGTTAATAAAATGTAAACCAGAATAAACAATTTTCCGTATACAAGTACAGTGAGAAACTTTTGACTGTCACATCACTTTTTAGTAACTTATTTTCTGAGTTACTGTTGTAATAACTTATTTTCTGAGTTACTGTTGTAATAACTTATTTTCTGAGTTACTGTTGTAAAAACTTTCTTAACACTTCTCATAGAAACACGTGTATTAAACGTTTTAAGGCCTATAACTGTTTTTCTACACGTTTATAATTATGAAAATTCTTTATGACTGACTCTACCGTGTTATCTTCTTTGTTACTCATGAAATTGTTAGACATTGAATATATTTTAGATGAGAGAAGAAAGGAGTAAAATTATATTTTTGAGCTTACTTAGGCCTTATGAAAATTGTTCAATAATAGTATTATATTTTCTATTGTGGTTAAACGTATATGGTTGGCGTAACTATAAAAGTGTATTTACATCTAGGTCAAGGTAAAATGTAAACACATTCAATCGACATAAGTCTTGTAAGGTAATTGATTCGTAAAGTTTCACTAAGTCTGATATAAGATATTAGATTCCGATAGGTAGATCAACAGACATGTAACTTTTGTCCTCAGTGAAGGACACATTTGCATTTAAATTATTTTACGATAAATATATCTTTGAATGAAGCTATTAGGACTAAAGTCTTCCTTCTGAATAATAGAAACAAACGGTGTGATATTTAAATATTTCAAGTGTCAATTGTTGAGAGAAATGCAGTTTTTCTTCACTCAAAGTTAAACTGTAGTTAATGCTTAAGAGGGTTTATTCGATACTTCTGGTTAGACAGCTACAAGATACATTTAATTTAATGTTATTGGCTCTATGTTAGATATAATTATTTAGTTCGGCGATGTATACCTTGATCGTATTTCACATGAGACTGTACTTAAAAGGAATTCATACCTTTGGTCTACACCTAAGTAATGACATCGCCTCCAGAAATGATTAACATTCTGTATTTTCCAATAAAAAACATAAGTCTTATTTCGCACCATAAATGAATTATCGAAAATTGAAATCAGTGAGAGCTTTGAAGGTGACGGTCAATCCCCTTGTTAGTTGGTAAAAAGAGTAGCCCAAGAGTTGGCGGTGAGTGGTGATGACTAGCTGCCTTCCCTCTAGTCTTACACTGCAAAATTATGACGGCTAGTACAGATAGCCCTTATGTAGCTTTGCACGAACACAACTTTATTTTATGAAATTAGTGATTGTTCAATACTCTCATCACAAGCGTTAGTATATATTATATTATATATTATACGTATAATGTGTATATTTATAATTAAGCATTTAATAAATACACAGTGTTTTATATAAAAACATTTAGAAGAATTATTAACACATTTACTATTTCTTACTATTATCGATAATCAAGTTAGGTTATTATTAACACATTTACTATTTCTTACTATTATCGATAATCAAGTAAGGTTATTATTAACATATTTACTATTTTTTACTATTTTCAATAATTAAGCATGGTTATTATTAACATTTTTACTATTTCTTACTATTATCGATAATCAAGTAAGGTTATTATTAACATATTTACTATTTCTTACTATTATCGATAATCAAGTAAGGTTATTATTTCTAGTCCCACCTAAAATTGACGATAACACAACCAGCTCCGACAGAGAAGTGAAAGAGGGAAGTCACGTGGCCCTACAGTGTCGCGCTTCAGGGATTCCGACTCCTAATATAACCTGGCGACGAGAAGATAACCAACAGATAATGCTGGGAAAGAAGAAAGGTACGTCTGCTTGAGATCACGGTTTTAAAATTTATTGGTTTATTCCTTAGTATACAATAAAAAGATGAAAGTTTAATATTTCACAAGGAAGTTTCGTATCCAGTAAATGGGTTACGTACCAAACAAAAGTAAATAAAGTTAACACTTGTTGAAAACTGGTTTGATGTGTATTATATAGGTTCGAACTTAATCAGTGGGTTGGATACTAAGTGAGTCCTGTAGAAAACGAGTTTTGTGTTACATAGACGGAATTATGATTTAATAAAATATTTTTTGTTGTTGTGACCGAGCTAACTGTACATATTAAAGGGATTAAGTGTTACGTTTTCGAGGTTGGTACTAAGTACCAGTAAAATGAGTATCACAAAGTAAAGACCAAATACTTAGATGTTTGAAACCGAGTCAAAACTTTACTATTTTGTATACGATATTGTTACTGTATAGAAATGTTTGGTATTAAATGTTGAATATTTAGTGCTGGATACACGAGTTTCGTTCTGAAAAACAAACTCTGGTACAAAGTAAACAGGTTTGATACTGAATAAACTGGTTTGGCAGTAACTCAAGAAGGTTATATGATATGCCAGAAACAGTTAGTAATGAACAAAAGGTTTCACACTGACAAGGTGGTTTGTTAATTAGTTTGAACATTTAGTATTGAATATGCTAAGTAAGTTTCGATGGTACTAAGTAGAGGCCTTGTTATCTAATGCTTACCAGCTTTGTTCGGAGTAAACTAAGTTGTTATTCAGCAACGAATTTGGCGCTTAGTAACTAAACTGTCTATTACGTTATGAGCTTGTTACTAAATAAATGGTTTGACACCTTGTAACAGTGACTGATTCTAAATAAAGGGTTTGGCACCGAGTAACTGTGACTGGTTCTAAATAAAGGGTTTGGCACCTAGTAACTGTGACTGGTTCTAAATAAAGGGTTTAGCACCTAGTAACTGTGACTGGTTCTAAATAAAGGGTTTAGCACCTAGTAACTGTGACTGGTTCTAAATAAAGGGTTTGGCACCGAGTAACTGTGACTGGTTCTAAATAAAGGGTTTGGCACCGAGTAACTGTGACTGGTTCTAAATAAAGGGTTTGGCACCTAGTAACTGTGACTGGTTCTAAATAAAGGGTTTAGCACCTAGTAACTGTGACTGGTTCTAAATCAGAGGTTTGCCAACTAGTAACTGTGATTCGTTCTAAATCAGAGGTTTGTCAACTAGTAACTGTGATTCGTTCTAAATCAAAGGTTTGTCAACTAGTAACTGTGATTCGTTCTAAATCAAAGGTTTGCCAACTAGTAACTAAACCTAATAATGATTTTGGCACTTGTATTTCTGAGCTTGATACAGAGTAAGTTGGTTTGTTACTCAGCAAAGGGTTTTCTATTTAATAGCTAAGTTGGACACTAAATAAAGGATTTAATGCTTAATAACTAAGTTTGTGCTAAATAAAGGATTTAATGCCTAGTAACTAAGTTTGTAATAAATAAAGGATTTAATGCCTAGTAACTAAGTTTGTAATAAATAAAGGATTTAATGCCTAGTAACATAGTTTGTAATAAATAAAGGATTTAATGCCTAGTAACTAAGTTTGTGCTAAATAAAGGATTTAATGCCTAGTAACTAAGTTTGTAATAAATAAAGGATTTAATATCTAGTGACTAATTTTGTACTAAATAAAGGGTTTAAATCCATGTAGCTAAGTTTAAATAAAGGATTTAATGCCTGGTAACTAAGTTTTTAATAAATAAAGAATTTGGTATCTGGTATCTAAGCATTTTAGCGACTAAAGACTTTGATATGATCTTGTCCTTTATAAGCAGTTTGTACTTAGTTCGAGAATAATACTAAATGTGTTTCGTACATATTATTCAGCTTGGTGTTAGGTTATGGGGTTTGCACTTTGTGCTCCTGAGTACGCTCGGTTGTTACTAAACAAAGAGTTCGTCATTTAGTAACTAACTTGGGTACTGAGTAAAGTGTTTGTTCATTGTTATGCACAAAGGTACACAAAGGGTTATCTGTGTTATGTCCACCAAGAGTAAGAAAACCGGGTTTCTAGCAGCATGAGTTTATTGGGTGCTGAGTACAGGATTTTGATAATTATGATTTGTGCAATGTAATGAGTTTGACCCTAGTAATGTAGCTTGGTTATAAATAACAGGTTGGTCTCCTAGTGACTGTCCTTCGTACTAAATACATTGTTAAGCATCTACAATTTCTGATATTGATGGTGAATAAGTAAAGTTGTTAGCAAGGAAAGAATTTGGTGTTATCAACTGAGATTTTTACTAAATAAAGGGTTTGTCACCTATTAATTAAGCTTGCTACTAAATAAAGGGTTTAGCATCTAGTAACTACGTTTGCTACCAACTAAAGAGCGTGACACTTTGTAACTGAGCTTGGTACTAAATAAAGAGTTTGACATCTAGTAACAGACTTTATACTAAGTTAAGAGTTTTGGAGCATATTATAACTGAAGTTGTTTCTATAAACATGGTACGACATCTAGTACCTTAGCTTATTTCCAAAACAAGATTTTGACATCTAGTAATTGAATTTAGTCCTTCATTACAAGTAAGTAACTTGTTCCATGGTGAAAGATTTATTTTTGCGCGTGAACGGAGACATGAGTTCGATTTTGAGAATATAAGTTTTTCAGAACATAATAGCTAGTATTGCACTTTTAAGGTTTGTATTTGTCTGCTCAGTTTCATAATGAACTATGACGTATGAAAAGTGGTCGCATATGTTTGAGACTAAGTGTATCACGTTGGAAATTATATTTGATTGATACCAATAACTTTTTGTTAGTTTGAAATTATGGTCATGGATTGCGAAGTGCATACAGGTGTACAGTAATGAGATTACAGGTTTTCAAGTTAGTAGGTGGACAGGAAATTAAGTATGCAGGTTCGATAGTTTATGCGAGTTTGGGAAATTCACAACGAGTATTTTGACTTGTGCATATAAATAAACTGTTTTTTAATTCAAATGATGTTGCAAGTTTCTAAAACGATGGTAATCTGAAGGAGCAAGATCAGGAGAACAGGTAGGAGGGAGAAGTTTCTCCCATCTGGATCAGGAGAACAAGTGGGATGAAGAAGTTTCTCCCATCGAGATCAGGAAAACAAGTGGGATGGGGAAGTTTCTCCCATCCAGATCAGGAGAGCAAGTTGGATAAGGAAGTTTCTCCCATCCAGATCAGGAGAACAGGTAGGAGGGGGAAGTTTCTCCTATCCAGATCAGGAGAACCGGTGGGAGGGGAAGTTTCTCCCATCCAGATCAGGAAAACAAGTGGGATGAGGAAGTTTCTCCCATCCTAATTTGGATAACAAGTGGGATGGAGAAGTTTCTCCCATCAAGATTGGGAGAACAAGTGGGAGGGAAAGTTTCTCCCATCCAGATCAGGAAAACAGGTGGGATGAGGAAGTTTATCCCATCCAGATCAGGAAAACAGGTGAGATGGAGAAGTTTCTCCCGTCAAGATTGGGAGAACAAGTTGGAGGGAAGTTTCTCCTATCCAGATCATGAGAACAGGTGGAATGGGGAAGTCTCTTCCATTTAGATCAGGAGAAAGGGTGGGATGAGGAAGTTTCTCCCATCCACTTCAGGAGAGCAGGTGGGATGGGGAAGTTTCTCCCATCCAGATCAGGAGAGCAAGTTAGATAAGGAAGTTTCTCCCATACAGATTAGGAGAACCGGTAGGAGGGGGAAGTTTCTCCCATCCAGATCAGGAGAACAGGTAGGAGGGGGAAGTTTCTCCCATCCAGATCAGGAGAACAAGTGGGATGAGGAAGTTTCTCCCATCCAGATCAGGAGAACCGGTGGGAGGGGAAGTTTCTCCCATCCAGATCAGGAGAACCGGTGAGAGGGGAAGTTTCTCCCATCCAGATCAGGAGAACAAGTGGGATGAGGAAGTTTCTCCCATCCAGATCAGGAGAACAGGTGGGAGGGAGAAGTTTCTCTCATCCAGTCTCTTCAGTATTTCTGGAAGTGATCATAGCGGTGTGAGGGCGTGCATTGTCATGGTGGTAAACGACTCCTTCTTGATTCACCAAGGCAATTTTTTTTAGTGCAGTGTTCAGTCGATTCAGTTGTTGACGGTATCTCTCAACAGTGATCGTTTGGTTTGGTTGTAACAACATAAAGTGTAGTACACAACCTTTATCCCACCAAACACAAAACAAAACTTTCCTTGAGTGCAGACTTGTTTTTGACTGTGATGTAGCCAGTTCTTCTGCAATAACTCACTGTCGGCGGAGCTTAACATTTTGATAGATTACCCATTTCTCATCTCCAGTCACTAGGTGGTTCAAAACCGAAGCTTGCAGTTCACGATAGTGAAGAGACGTGCAGATGTCTACTTGTTCTCTTATATTATCAGCTGACAACTCGTGTGGTACCCGATTTCCCAACTTTAAAACTCTACCAAGTTTTTGCAAATATCGATGGACAGTTGAAGGCGATGAACTGAGTTTCCGAGCTAATTCTTCAACAGTTACAGCACATTCCTCCTCAAGAGCTCCTAGAAGCAGGTCATTATCAAACTCAAGAGGACGACCAGTGCAAGCTGCATCTGTATAACTGTAGTTTCCAGTCCTAAACTTACTGAACCATCTTTGACACTTTCTCACATTCAGAATGTCGTTGCTGTACACATCTTGAATGCTTCGCATAGCTTTAGTAACACTTTTCCTTTTTGTGAAATAGTAAAACATTATATGCCTCATATATTCCTCTGATACCTTCATGATAACTGAGGCTTCTAAAATAAATAAAACTAAAAAACAGTAAAGAAACGAGCTGGCTCACACTTGATGCTGTCAACTTATTCTGTCCTATAAAAATGACATTACTTGTGGGATGACCTGATACTTCGAACTTGCACGTATGTGGGAGAATTTATAAAAATTGAGGCTACTAACGTAAATCAATCAATTTTGTTTGCATTACACTCAGTTATCAGTTTTGCTTATCTTACGTCACTAGGCTAAATACCACGCTGTTGTAAAAGTGAACAACAAGCACGATAGACTAGTAATAACATTGTTTTCCACAGGCACTCAAGTCAGGTATTTAATTATCAGTAATTAGGATCTTCGCACTGAAGCTACTTACCAATAATAATTCCAACCGGTGAAAATGTAGATATTTAAAGATTAGAAAAGGAGGAACACGAGTGACCAGTGTTCAAATTAGATCATCATATTAACTATCATATCACCAAACATGCTCGTCCTTTCAGCAGTAGGGGCGTAATAATGTGACGGTCAATCCCACTATTCATTGGTAGAAAAGTAGCCCAAAAGTTGGTGGTGGGTGGTGATGACTAGCTGACTTCCTCTAGTCTTACACTGTTAAATTAGGGACAGCTAGCGCACATAGCCCTCGTATAGCTTTGCGCGAAATTCAAAAAACAAACAAACAAAGGATCATATATCTATTTAACACAACTTAGCACCAAGAGTTCCTTTTAGCCCCATTAGTACAGCGGTACTTCTACAGATTTACAACGCTAATTCGGAGTTTGATTCCCCTCGGTTGGGCTCAGCAGATAGTCCGATGTGGCTTTGCCATAAAAAAAAAACACACACGTTATTTTCGTATTCCATTAAGCCTTACTTAAAACGTTTTGACCAGTAAATATTTCCTAATCAAGACTTTTGTAGAACAAGATCAAAATAAGTCTACAAGTACCACACACAGTTCACCACCATAAACACTCAAGGCTTATTTCATTTCTTTGTTTTATCGATTTTTCCTTGCTCAGGGTTGCTGATGATAGGCTAAGTTCTCCTAACACTCAGTGACAAGTGGTGAATCGGATGAAAGATTGGGTTCCACATTTGTTTTAAGTGTTTTAAACGGTTTGTCTATTGAAGAGTTTGGACGACTAAATCAGCAACGTTCTTCAAACCCTATCTAGATACTGACGAATAACATAAAACTAACAAGAACACAATATGTTTTATTTGTATGTATTAGTGCACAGATAACTAATCACTTCAATAATTCTGACTGATGATAGTGAAGTGGGTGAGACATATTTATATAAATAAGTTAGTCTGTAAACATGAATACCACTTTGTTTCAGCAACTGGAGAAAAAAACCTGATGCTAAACAAATAAACCCACTCTAAAAGTCTTCGTGAGTAATCAACACTTAAGGCAACAATATTTCTACAAGATTTAGAGCCCAGAGACTTGTAGTGTGAGCAAAGGTGCGTTATAGAAGCTTGTTTGTTTTGGAGTTAACCACAAAGCTACACGGTGGGCTAGCTGTGCTCTGCTTGGGTTCTAGGGTTGTGGGTCCGTAAACATCTTGCTGTGCTCCTTGGGAGGCAGTGGGAGTACCTGAAGTGCAACACATACTTAAGAACGTTACTTCCATTGAATTGCCCGACATGGCCAGGTGGGTTAAGACGTTCGACACGTAATCTGAGGGTCGCAGATTCGAATCCCCGTTGCACCTAACATGCTCGCTCTTTCAGTGGGTGGTTATGACTAGCTACCTTCCCTCTAGTCTTACACTGCTAAATTAGAGACGGCTAGCACAAATAGCCCTCGAGTAGCTTTGTGCGAAATTCCAAAACAAACAAACAAACAAACAGACCTTTTATCAATAAAATTGTTGACACCCTTTCCAGCTGTTCTGAGATAAACTTGTGAAAACTTCTGTTCCACTCGTCAGGCGAATAATACTGTCTGTAGTTTGTCATAAATGTCACTAGGTGGAGCATGACAGAAACATTAAAGAATATTTTAAAAATTCGATGATTTTGCTCATGAAGTACAATAACTAAAATCATTTTCAGGTTTTTTAAACCCTGTTTCACAAAACCAGAGGGCAGCTTATTACCATATTATTGTTCTGAAATCCCTTGTTTCCGAAAATTTAATTAGAATATTGCGTGGTGGACATGATTGAAAGTGAAACTTAAATACACTCTTGGATGTTATTCAGCCTTCGAATAATAAAGAGTCTAAACCCTTTTCCCTACTATCATATCACCTCCAATAGAACGTGATGTCCAAGAAACTTATATTTTAGTACATTGTTAATAATGAAAAGTATGAACTACAAATAATATTATAGTTTCACATGTTCCAGATCATTCGTCGTGTTTTTTCTGCTTGCATCTAAAACAACTGCTTTTGGAATTAATTGTCAGCGAACCTATTTTGCATATTATGGTTAAATATTATCAAATCACAGCAACTTTTTAAGGCATTGATAAGAACACTGCGTCCATTTACCTTTATCTCTGGTATTCACGAGGGATGACGGCCATAGTTTTCACTCTATCAGACTATCTTTTTCTAGTTCTGTTTCCTTGCAGGTAATTTTAAACACTAGGTCTAATAAATGGTCTTTAACGTATTGTCTTTCAGACTGAGCATGATATGACATTATAAGTATAAAATAATTTCCTGATAATCACGTGGTCAATTTTTAGCCTATGCAAATAAATAATGTGTTATATAGGTGTAGGTTTTTGAGGACCCAGTAAAGTGGTTATTCGATCAATAACAGGCGCGTATTTTGTGGACCCAGTAAAGTGGTCAGTCAGTCAACAAAAGATGTAGTTTTTGTGGACCCAGAAAAGTAGTCAGTTAAACAATAATAGGTGTGTATTTTACGGACCAAGCAAAGTGGTCAGTCAATCAATAACAGGTGTGTAATTTGATGACCCAATAAAGAAGTCAATCAATCAATAACTGGTGTAGGTTTTGTGGACCCAGTAAAATGGTCAGTTACTACATAACATGTGTAGGTTTGGAGGACCGAGTAAATAGCTTTATTTATGAGTGAATACGGTTATATATCACCAACAAATGACCTAAATTTATTTAATGTTATTATCTTTTTTGAAAGCTGTACCCTGGGCTGCATGACTCAGCAACAATAAGAAGAAACGCGAGATAATTACGGTTTTCTGGGTTTTTTTTTCAACCATACTTCAACCTATTTCAAAATTCTCCTTTCTTCATGATGTTTATAATGACGTAGTATACAGTCAATAGCTCTGCCCTCCAATAAATTCTCGTTAACCAAAAGCGAATAGCGACAAGGTTGATGACGTTTTTGTTGTACGAAAAAGTAACAAAGAAATTAGTGTCTAACGCTGAAAAAAAGGTGTCATTTGGCACAAAGAAAGCTTTACTTGTTATCTCTTCTTCCTGCAATCTAGCGTCTGCTATTTCTTTATTCACCTGTAATAACAATAAATCTGTGTGCAACAAATCAGTGAAACAGCTAAGCCTTGAATATACGAGAGAATTTACACCATTGTTCTATGTTCCCTGAATAAGTTATGTTTTCACCCATAATGTTACATTATACACAATATATTATACACAAAACTTACATTTTTTATTTATAGCACTTATTATAATTACTATATTTCTGAAGAAGATAAAAACAACTTTGTATAATTTCTTGGATCGAACGCATTTACATTTATTTGTGAAATTATGAAATTGTAACGATTTTGGATCAGTCAATTATGTATACATAATTTATTAGTGTTATTAAATATTTTAATTCGAGAAGCTAAAAGAAAATAAAAACCTCTGCGTATCCAGTTAACACGATAATATCACGTTAATATAATAGTTTGTTTTCTCCCATAGTCATGAAGGTGGTTGGAGACAAGTTGAACATTCGACACATCAAGAGGACACATATGGGAGCTTATCTCTGTATTGCTTCCAACCAAGTGCAACCATCGGTTAGCAAAAGAATTTTGATTCACGTGAAATGTAAGTCATGATTTAAAATGTTTAATTTTCCTTTCAACAGGTGGTATAGTATTGATGAAACTTTGTAGAATGGACGTCAACTGCCTGTTGTGGAGACACAAGTGTAGAGGAAGACGTTTCTTGAATACGAAAGTTTCATCATGAATACTCTGCCTAAAGAATCTATCAGAGGTCTTACAGTAGTCAGTCATATCAAAACATAATTTCTATTTGCTTGCTTGATTCAGCTACGCCAAAAGTGAGTTAAGGCGTTCGACTGGTTATCTGATGGTCGCACCAATCATTTTCGCCCTTTCAGTCGTGGGGGCATTATAACGTTACGGTCAATCCCACCATTCGTTGGTAAAAAGAGTAGTCCAAGAGTTGGCGGTGGGTGGTGATGACTAGCCGCCTTCACTCTAGTCTTACACTGCTAAATTAGGGACGGCTAGCGCAGATAGCCCTCGTGTAGCTTTGCGCAAAATTCAAAACAAACAAAACTTTGTGCCCAGAACGTCTTGATGACATCATCAATGCGCAACCTAACGAAACCATTCTTCCGTTTGGTCGTTTTATTTTACCGCTGGTAACAACACTAAAATATCTATCAAATATAACGATATAACAATATTTTTCATGCAGTTATTGTATTGTAGTAACTAACACGCGAAAATATTAAGTTTGAAACATAAAACACTCGCGAATGTTCTGTTTCTTTCATTTTTCTCGAATTCAGGTTTCAACCATCAAAATAATGTTTACAACTTTTGTTCCCCGCTGGGACAACGGTAAGTCTACGGATTTACAACGCTAAAATCAGGATTCGATTCCTGTCGGTGGATACAGCATGTAACCCGATGCGGCTCTGCTATAAGAAAAAAAGAACACACACAAACGTTTAAAACTTGTATACCTGGTTTCTATTGTGCAGTTTGTCACGATAAGGTTTATTTCAAGAAGTATTGCTGTTGATTGAATAATGGTTAGGACCTCTGGTTTTCGGTTTCAGCTCCCACTGAAAGCAAAAACAACAGCAAAACACAAACAAACGTAAATTAAACACGTTAAATAGTTATTGATTTTATGTCCCCACTTTCCCGAGTCACTGTTCTCTCGAAATCTAATCTTCGCCATACAGGCTTGGGTTTCATTATTTTTATTTCTCATTATTTTACATTCCTTTAACATAAATAAATTTATTTTATATCCTTTATTACTCCCATAAGATAAATTAGTATCCAGAGAAGACATGGTATATTATTGTATTTATTACGGTATTAAAAATGAATATCTCTTAAAAACACTAATTTTAACATGTCGAAATTAGTCTATAAAACAGTTTCGAACAAACTCGGATTTAAAAGTGAAAAATTAATATTGAAATATAGACGCCCTAATTTTAACAATTTTTCCTGGTCCTAGAAAGAAAAAATGAAACTGCATGTGGGAAGTTTGTTTGTTTGTTTTTTGAATTTCGGGCAAAGCTACACGAGGTCTATCTGCTCTAGCCGTCCCTCATTTAGCAGTGTAAGACTAGAGGAAAGGCAGTTAGTCATCAGCCCCCATCGCGAACTCTTGGGCTACTCTTTTACCAAAGAATAGTGAGATTTACCAAGACATTATAACGTCCCTACGGCTGAAAAGATAAGCATATTTAGTTAGATAGGGAGTTAAATCCGAGGCCATCAGATTGCAAGCAAAGCCATATAAAAACGAAACAAAAAAGAAGTAATTTTAATTAACAAAATACCAAGTCTGATTTTAATTAACAAAATACCAAGTCTGATTTTAATTAACAAAATACCAAGTTTGATTTTAATTAACAAAATACCAAGTCTGATTTTAATTAACAAAATACCAAGTCTGATTTTAATTAACAAAATACCAAGTCTGACTTTAATTAACAAAATACCAAGTCTGATTTTAATTAACAAAATACCAAGTTTGATTTCAATAAACAAAATACCAAGTCTGATTTTAATTAACAAAATACCAAGTTTGATTTTAATTAACAAAATACCAAGTCTGATTTCAAGACTTCTTCACTCAAGGACAGATTAGCACTAGGAGATTTCTAGGTAGGCACTAGTTTAGGTTTAATGTCCATACTGTTAAAACTTTCAGTATTATACTTTTATTGATATTTAAGTAGTTGCAAGAACTCGAGATACTGCGAGTTGATTGGTTGCCTTAAGAGAAGGGGTAGAGACGATGACTTCATAGTTCCAGGAAGTGGAACCAGTGGGTAAATTGGTATTATGAACACACAAACAGCTAATGATCGAACCATCAGAGGGTGCTGATGATAAAAGTATTTCAGTATGTCATCCACTCTATAGTAAGAATTAATTACTAAAAATTAGTAATCTATCTGGTTTGCAGAACGTTGTATTTACAATTAACAGTTCTGAAAAGTGTTTATCACAATTATAGTTATTAGTAAAACATTAAATCTGCTATTTTAACCTCTAGTAATTATCAGTTTAATAGTTTTTGGTTAGATATTTAATTATAGAAGTTTTTACAAAGGCAGATGGTGTTACTAGGTGGATTGTCTTATTAAGGGTAGTGTTACTATGGACAATTAGCTTAAAAGGATAATGAGTTAATTGTAGAGTAGCTTAGCATGCTATTACGTTGCTAACATCTATATTTAACTAATGTCCTAAAATGTTAAACTGTTATTTTTATTTTGTTGTTTTTTTTTAATTTCGTGCAAAGCTACTCGAGGGCTATCTGCGCTAGCCGTCCCTAATTTAGCAGTGTAAGACTAGAGGGAAGGCAGCTAGTCATCACCACCCACTGCAAACTCTTGGGCTACTCTTTTACGAATGAATAGTGGGATTGACCGTCACATTATAACACCCTCACAGCTGAAAGGGCGACAATGTTTGGTGCGATGGGATTTGAACCCACGACCCACGGTTTACGAGTCGAACGTCTTAACACGCTTGGCCATGCCGGGACTTTTTGCATTAGTTTAGTATCAAAAAGAAGTTTACAACACTATTGTTCTCGACACAACTTAATAATTTATTACTTTTTCACAATAAAGATTTTGTACCGTGATCTACGAACAAGATATATCTATTAATGACGTATTTCAAATAATACGTATTACCACAAAATCAGGAGCAAACATATTATTAACATCTTGTGGTATCCAAATATAGACAACAGTTTTCGTTTGAACAGATATCAACAACGATTATAAACTTAATACCAACAATATAGCCAACACACAAATAGAGAGATAATAATGTGTTCCTTGTGGTTCTTTTGTGTTGTAAGTTTATATTCGACTGTTCTTCTCGATACATTTTCTTATGTTGACGTTACGTGGAGCTAGTCCTAATATATCAAACTATTCTCCTTTCTCATTTCGATCAAAATAAACACAGAACTACTGGTTTATTGCTCAAACACATACTGACAATGGACAGTTGTTTTTCTATATGGTCAGGTTGTTGGCCACTAGCAAACACACTCCTCCAAGTTTCTTTCACGTACGCAAATCTTGTTTGAGTATAGAATAAATTTCTGTTTAAAACTTCTTACATACTACCCACGTTATATCTCGTCTAGTCTTTTTCTGAAACTGACTGGAATTCTGCATATGATAGAACATCTGTAGTGTTAGGTAAGGCACTAACAAAACGCATTTCAATTCGTAAATTTCTCTGGTTCACCAAGTTAAATTAGGAAACTCTAGAAGGTAGATCAGGTGTCAGATTAGAGACAACGAATGTGTATCCTCCGTAGTATTCGTCGTATCCTGTATCAGTTCCTATATTTTCAATTTTTTTCCGTTGTACTAAATAATAGCATACAGTTGAGCATCAACATTAGAATGTGAAGATAGAGTAGAAATCTTTTTAACATCCACGTTGATTGCCAAGAAATTGATACCGTGATGTTTCAGGCTTTATGAATTTTTCTTACAAAACCCATCAAATGTATTTTTATCAAAGGATCTTATACCAAGACGTACAAGTGTTTGACTTTAGAATGAATTATCGATAAATGATGGTATGTTTCCCTGAGGAAATGAAAACGATTTCTAATAATGTTTAGTTGTTCCTTATATATATATATATGGATTCCTGAAAGGCCAACTGTTGGACTACCACATATATCTATGTGTCGGTCCATGATCCCACCGTTCTCATCATTATTGTAGTTGAGATTGTTTTTTGTTTTGTTTTGAATTTCGCGCTAAGCTACACGAGGGCTCTCCGCACTAGCCGTCCGTAATTTAGCGGTGTAAGACTAGAGAGAAGGTAGCTAGTCATCACCACCCACCACCAACTATTGGGCTACTCTTTAACCAACGAATAGTGGGATTGACCGTAACTTTATAACGCCCTCACGGCTGATAAAGCGAACATGTTTGGTGTGACGGGGATTCAAACCCGTGAACCTCGGATTATGATTCGAACGCCTCAGCCTACTTGGCCATGCCGGACCATCGAGATCGTCAAACCACCCACCATGTTGGACAATGCCACATGACTTATCTTCACTAGTAAAGTTTTTATGTAGACTTTATACGCATAAAGGTTGTGGTACGAAGACGTGTTTGTCATTCAGGTGCGCATCTACCTGAGAAGATAAAGAACGAAGTAACACGTTTTACATCGCTAAAAGAAAATAAGTCTATCTCAGTCTTTGTACACTGACAAGACTTTAATACAGTATGAAGGTCATGTTTACTTGTCAAAAAAGTCTGAAGTCAGTGTGCTCTATCCGTTGGTTTTGGTGGCTGTCAACACGAAACTATTCTACTTCTAGTTTACATGAGGGAGAACATGTTTAAAGTTTTGAGTCTGGTTCTGAGCTCTTGTACTGCTTCTGGTTTTCCATCATCAACAAAAGATTTTCCTTAAGTGACATCTGATGCTAAGTTTATGTCTGACTGAACAACCTGTTTCCCTAAGGCTAAATTCCCTTTTTTAAAGAAATCGTATAGTTGAACCAAACAAGTAACTCAATAGGTCTCCCAATCCGTGAACCCATTTCCAATGAATACCACTGTAATAAAGTAAACCATTTTCCACTTAATAGTCATAATAGACGTCATAGACGGCTGGTTCATGATAGTAAGGTACTCTTATCATGTCAGAAACGACAACAACGAAGAGTTATGATTACTTTCCCTTGTTCAAATGAAAAGTTCAACCCATATCGTCTTTCATATCGACCTCATAGTCTGAATACTTTGTTTAGAAATGGGTCTGTAATGAGGATTCGTAAATGTTTCACTGATCACGTCTCCACATTGACCTTTAACTTGAATGCTTTGTACATACACGTCATACAACAATACTGGATTCCACAAAACCCAAAGTGAATAAAAAATCTTCCATGGTTGCTAACAGCATATGGAGCTATCGTAGACTCTGTTATCATGTGGTTATTAAGAAATCGAAGAGGTACTAATAGCAAAGGACTGAACGTTATGTAGGCTCCATTATTTATATTTGCATCTATTTCTCGGATGAATGAATCAAATGTAAATATAGGTTCTCTGTGGGATTTAGAAAAAGACATTTCTTGGTGTATGACGTTATTAAATGTTCACATTTTAAGCAATAAACTGGTCTAATATAATTAATTATGGTAGCGAATTGAGGACCCCAAAAAGTTAGATAACCATTCTTCACTGTCAAGCACATTATGCCATCTATATTGATACTGTAATTTGGCCAAGACTACATCTCACGAACGTTCAAGGGTGATAATCTTGAAGGAGGAGCAACATAGTTTGCCAGAATATTGGTGGCAAAACAGTTCATAGAATTATCAATAGGTATTGCCAAATAAAGCTGATTCAGGCTGAATAAAAGTGATAGAAGATTCTTAATATTTTATGATAGCGGACAATTCACGCATATTTGAGGGATCTAATGGTAAATGTGCTTGTTTTCATGTCTCTCCTCTTCACATAATCTTTCTTCCACAGCATATATATATAAGTTTGATGGACTTGACAACATAATGTAGTAGTTCAGATTCTTAAAATATTCCATTTAATGTTTTTAGAGATGGTATTACAAGTTATAAACTGTTACATTTACCACTTTATTCTCTTGTGAATTATAAAGACTTCGTCTTTCCATCTAAGCATAAAGTGTTTCTCAAACTAACCCTTCACTTCACTAATAAGTACTTGATCGTCCATTTTGAATTTAAATCTCACTTTAGTGAGTGGTTTATAAAGTTTCTCAACATCACAGATGATTAGAGTCATCCTGTCTATTGGTCTGATTTTAATGACGAGGTGATACGATTCATCATAAGTACTGGCCAGAATATGCAGAATGATGATATAAGTTCCACGATGAGTAACATAGTGGCACCTCCTAAGTTTTAAGAGAGAAATTAAATATTTTGTGCCACATATCTTTTAGTTCCATTATATTTAGTAAAGACTTAAATGTTTTGCTTTTTCATATGATGTTGATACAAAAGATTATTAAATTTAGTCCTAGAATCAGTGTGTAATTCACAGAGTTTTTACCTATGTTTTTAAACAAATCTGCTTGACAACAATAACAGTGTCACACATTACTTATCTTTAAATGAGACAACTCATGCATGTTTAGAAAACATATTGACACATCTGAGTAAATACTTAAACAGATTGTTATTTTGACATAGTTTAGAAAGATCCACTAAACAATCCTGCTATTGTTCATAAATCCCTAAAATAATTCCTCAGTTTCTCAAACTTTGTAATTTTCTTGTTAATGTATTCTGACGACTTAACCAGTCTTTGACCTGTTTTAGATTGGTTGAGTTGCTTCGTGTTTTTACATGTTTAAATAAAGGGGCTGTAATTCACTCAAACTAGCCGTATGCATCAGATTATACCAGATGGATTGTAATGTTCTATTATACTTTATTTTCTCTGTCTATATGATTCACATTTCACTTTACCATCAACTTTATTTCTACCAGTAGTAACAATTTGGCCCTTAGAACAAATGATATTATTTCTCAGCCAGTTCAAAATATTGCAAAGCTGAAAAGGCTGACAACAGTACATAACGACATTAAATAAACAAATGAATATATAACACAACACTACTTTATTAAAAATAAGTCCATTTGACAAGCATACTGCAATTCCTATTTTATCTATGGAGTTAAAATTCTTTCATTCTTGTGGTATGTCACTGATCAGGTCCATTATGTTAATGTTTGGAAAGGATCTTCCACTAATCACTAATTCCCCTTAATCTTTATAATTAGATTTCCACTGTAATGTATCACATTAATACAGTTTCAGTTGTTTTTTTCGTATTTTTTGAAATGTTATCGATTATCTTTAAATTTTCATGACTTGGTGATTACATGTCAATTTTAATGGGTCACATGACTTGGCAATTACAAGTCATATGACACGATTGCAGCTGGTTTATCATCTTTGGCTTATGATTTACAGGCAACATATAATTTTGTATGATAGAATCCATATCGTTTTATATAGAGTTTAATACTTTATAGACTAAACTTTCATAAGATTTACGTTGATAAAGCAAGTGCACCAGGCCTTCAGAACGAGAATGCCTTGTTTCGTGTACTCGGTATATTTTTTTCAATTCAAAGTTTTACCAATAGTCTGCCCTGCCAAATCACTAACTAAAAAACGTATTTGTGTTACTAAAAGTGGTTTCTTTTCTCCTTAAATGATATTTTTTGACAGCCAGCTCTCTCAGTACTGGCTTGTACCATCTAATTTTCTGTCTTTTAATGTACGTCAGGAGAAATTCTTTCTTTAAAACATTAAATATTGGCAAATACGGATGATAAATGTATACAAAATTATTTCTCTAATCTGTTCAGGTGTAGCTTTAGGCAATATGCAAACCAACTCTTGATACTGTTTAACTTAAAATGTCATGATGAATAAATAAAAAGAATTGTTAATTTAGATGTAACATCTATTTTTTTACAGAGTAATGATAAAATAGAATAGACAGAGAAGAGAAGACTTTGCAATTTAGTGAACACTGGGTTATCCAGAAAAATTCCAGATTATAACATAGAATTATAAGCAAACTTCTCAATATTATGGTAAAGTTTTCTCTTAAAAATATTAAGCACACTCCACAAGTAAGGATAGTTGATGATTTTATGAATGTAATGAAGCTATCATGTTACCTATTCACACTGGGAATGATGTGTGTCTGAAAGAAATTAAGTTAAAAACAGTTATTTAAACATAGACACACCGATATACACCCAATGACTAAGCATTTGAAATCTATTTATTTATTTAAATATGGTCTGTTCTACAGGTCAAAATTTTCCACCTCTACAATGACCACAGGCATGATAATAAATGATGAAATTCAGTGAAGTATAACTTTGCTTTTTTCTTCCCAATTTTAAAAGTGGAGTGGCGTCTTGTCAAGTAATGACCTCTCCTGTCACTGACCTTTTGTATTTCCTAAAATCAAAATATTTCGAGGTTTTAGTCCGTCTTGAAGTTTGAAACCTTCGATACACTATTGGGGCTTGAGAATCAGGCACATATCTCGACTCCAACTTGCAATCAGTAATAGGATTGAAGAGTCATCCATCTGTAGTAAATACACATTTTCTGAAATTGTAAGAATATTATGCATTGAACCTATATGCAATCAAGAAGAAACTATTTCTCGGTAAGGATTTGTGGACATATCTACAGAAAGATAGATTTTTTTTTTACAATAGTAATGGTTAAACACAATTATTTAGGCAAATTCCTTAAGCGAAACAAGTAAATTTATAAAGCTTCACATGAAATTATTGTATATTACTTAGTAAATTAAATAAGCATCCTTTTCAAGACGTGTAACTATTACGCAATATATCCATTAGCTATAAAAATGAATTAACAATAACTATTTTAGATATAGAGCATCAAATATTGCAAAAGTATAAAGGATGTCATGATATTAGATAAACCAAAAAACCATAATTAGTACATTAATATGTAGAATATTAAACGGGCTTTAATTCACCTTAAAATACTTTCATTTGTACGCTCTTGGTCCTCTTAACATAGCCTTCATTGGACAACAATCTATTGAGAAATACAGCTTTGTTAATATGAAGATAAATGGCTTAAAACAAGTATCTAGGCAACAAATGTAACAAAAGCTGACATCTGGTATTAAAGTTATTAACTATATAGAACTATTGCGAATACAGAAAAAAGTGTTAAAGATTTAAGTTATCGTATAAATGGAAAAATCAAAAATAATCATACAGGGTGTTCGGAAAGTCACTGTGCACTTATATATTTATTAACAGACATGTTTCAATATAGAATACAGGAGGTAAATATGAACAATATAAACAATGTTGAAAGAGACCCCCGTTGGCATCAATACAGACCTGGATCCTTCTTATTTTGTTTCTAAACATCGCTATCAGTTGCTGGCTTGAAATAGACTGAATAAAATATGATTACAAAACTGCACAGTGACTTTCCGAACACTCTGTATAATAACAATGTCACTGTTAATAATAATAATAATAGTTTTACTTGTAGTTTTTAGGACTAATAATTAAATATTAATAATGTTTTTAAAACTATAAGTGATGCTCATAAATACAGTAGGTGCGATAAATCTATATAAATGTAATAGTACTGCCTGTTGTATGTCCATGTCGCTATTTCGCAGTATCTAGATGGATCTTCACCAAAACTGGTATGAACGCTCATTTGACCAATTCGGAAGTGCATACAAATTTTGGGTTTAGCATTTTGTTAATCACTACTCCTCCCGCTGTTGATGTATTTTCACCAAATGTAGAATAAAGGTTTGTTAAGTTCATGGAAATATACATCATGTAAAGTTGCGGGTTCAAATTTTGTGTTTTGCAGTCTTTGTGTGTACTTATGCATTTCTTACCATTACATAAAAGAGAAGCAAATTTTCATGTCTTGAGATAATCTTTCATTAATCATGAATTTACCAAACATCAGTCTAGGTTACGGGTACTTCAGCAATTATTAAATATGAAGGCGATAAAGTACTCTGATGTTGAGAAACCTACGAGTAGTTCACCTGAGGACCAATGACTTTAGAAACTCTATCATTCTCAACTCATTCGTTTCGGGACTATGCAAGACAAATTATAAAAAAAATAAGATGCAAGTTGAACAAAATATTAAATTTTAAGTCTTTGATTATGACTATAAACTACAGATTTAACGTTTACTTATAAACCAAAACTGTGATATAAACTTTGACCAATTGTGTAAACAATTGTATGCCAACTGGACAAACCTCATCATTCTAACCCTTCTCTAACAATATGCCCTCTGGTGAAAATTCATGGAATCATGATTTCACCGATTTCTTAATACACCATTGCCATCTGGTGCCACTTCATGGAACTACGACATAATCGTCTCTGGATCGTGGCACTGGGGCTGGCATGGCTAGGTGGTTGCTAGGTTTGCATCCCCGTCACACCAAACATGATCGCTTTTTCAGCCGTGGGGGGCGTTATAATGTTACATTCAATCCCACTATTCGTTGGTAAAATAGTAGTCCAAGAGCTGGCGGTGAGTGGTGATGACTAATTGCCTCCTCTCTAGTTTTACACTGCTAAATTAGGGACGGCTAGCGCAGATAACCCTTAAGTAGCTTTGCGCGAAATTCAAAAACAAAACTAACAAATTGTGGCACTGTGACGTCATCATCTCTTGAGGCAACCTATCAGTGCACGGTCTAAAGTTACCTGTTAAAGGCTACTTATGTATGTTAAGGTATGCAACATTCCTCAATCATTCGTTTGTAACTTACATCAATTGTCCCGTTTCTTTCGTTAGTAACTGTACAGAACAGTGTTAACTAAGAGTGTCATACAAACGAATCATAACGTTACGTTTGTTCCATCCTTTAGTCCTTGTGTAGCAGTTCACTGGCTGGAGGTCAGGTCATGTTTCCCAGGGAAAATATCATTAGTAATTTTTATTTCTAAAAATTCCACAGGCGTTGATCACTCAACTCGCAATCTGCGGGTCACAAATTCAAATCCCACCACAGAACGTACTTAGTCCCATTCAAATCCCACCACAGAACGTGCTTAGTCCCATTCAAATCCCACCACAGAACGTGCTTAGTCCCATTCAGATCCCACCACTGAACGTGCTTAGTCCCATTCAAATCCCACCACAGAAAGTGCTTAATTCCATTCAAAACCCACCACAGAACGTGCTTAGTTCCATTCAAATCCCACCACAGAACGTGCTTAGTCCCATTCAAATCCCACAACAAAACGTGCTTAGTCCCATTCAAATCCCACCACAGAACGTGCTTAGTCCCATTCAAATCCCACCACAGAACGTGCTTAGTTCCATTCAGATCCCACCACAGAACGTGCTCAGTCCCATTCAAATCCCACCACAGAATGTGCTTAGTTCCATTCAAATCCCACCACAGAACTTGCTTAGTTCCATACAAATCCCACCACAGAACGTGCTTAGTTCCACTCAAATTCCACCATAAAACATGCTTAGTCCCATTCAAATCCCACCACAGAACGTGCTAAGTCCTATCCAAATCCCACAACAAAACGTGCTTAGTTCCATTCAGATCCCACCACAGAACGTGCTTAGTTCCACTCAAATTCCACCATAAAACATGCTTAGTCCCATTCAAATCCCACCACAGAACGTGCTAAGTCCTATCCAAATCCCACAACAAAACGGGCTTAGTCCCATTCAAATCCCACCACAGAACGTGCTTAGTTCCATTATTTTGATAAAACATTATCAAAATAGTTGACTCTAGGAGGTGTTAAATATCTAACGTCTCCCTGGTGGCTTTGTCTTAAACTAAACAGTATAAATACATGTAAATCTTGTAAACATATGTTGTTTTATTTAGACCTTATGTAAATGAAAATGTGCAAATTTGACAGTTTTTACATATAAAACAGGTTAATTTTAAAATTTTATTATCCAGGTCACAAAAGCAAAGTTTGAAGGGAATAATGGTCATTTTTTTGTACTTTTACAACATAAGCAATTAAGAAATAACACATAGTAACCAGGAACAATATTTGTATTACACAGCATAATATAGAAAGTTGGTAATTTAATATCTAAGCTAATAGCAATCTTGGTTATTTATAAGTCTAAAATTAATATCTGTTCCAGTGTTTGTCCATGTTTAGTTCACGGCTTTACTGGTTAAATGTATTACCGTCTGTAACTTGGCAACGATCTCGATTATTTGTAGGGGAAAGAAACTGTTTATTTGCTACCGTGTTTTTGATGTGTTTGTACTCGTTCAGTTCACAGCTTCACTTAGTTTCTGTAATGTGCGAAGGCTTTTAGTACTTAAAGTACTTGAACGATTTTCCATGTTTGTTTCTCTTTGTGTGGGTTTCAAATTACGATAAATTTCGGGCTGTGTCACTAATAAGCACCGACAATGCAGTTCATGGGTGTGTACAGGTCACAGCATATCCCAGTAAAGTTTCTCCTCAAAATTGACTTTTATTTTCGGACCTCAGATCTTTAGTTGTTGAGGCTTGAAGAGAATAACCTCAAAAAAAACCTGTAGCACAGTTGTAACATCCAGAACATGCGAACATATGGACTGATATGTTATGTTCTATATGGAAGCATTTCAAAAAATAAAGGAACGTTATTCGAACACACAGGATATCTTTATACGGCTGTGTTACATGTTAATCTGTATTAGCATTCATTCTAGAATAATTCACGCGTACTAGAACTTGATAACCTGAAGTTCTCTGTAATTCACCTGTTATAGAGCAAGCTCTAACCCTGGAACACACCTTTATCATAACTTGATAACCTGAAGTTCTCTGTAATTCACCTGTTATAGAGCAAGCTCTGACCCTGGAACACACCCTTATCATAACTTGATAATCTGAAGTTCTCTGTAATTCTCCTGTTATAGAGCAAGCTCTAACCGTGGAACACACCCTTATCATAACTTAATAACCTGAAGTTCTCTGTAATTCCCCTGTTATAAAGCAAGCTCTAACCCTGGAACACACCCTTATCATAACTTAATAACCTGAAGTTCTCTGTAATTCACCTGTTATAAAGCAAGCTCTAACCCTTATCATCTCTGCTATTAATTTTCGTTTATTTACGTCCTGCTTCGATCTCCCTTACAATTGTCACATTATTTAGGTTTAACATCAACTCGGTTAAATATATGTTGACGCACATTCTCCTATATAGTCGTATACACAGATAAGCCTTTCTTACATTATCAAACCTATCTTTAGATAGCATGTCAGCTGACTTTCTCCAAGAAAAATAATACGAGGAAAAATTATCATTATTTTAATACTTATCGTATTTCAATCACTCGTCAGCAGAATCTCAAACGTTTGGCCTCAGTAAGCAGCAGTTGTTTTTTTAAAGTCTAAAACATATAAGGTATTTTCTAAATAATTTCACGTGTAATAAAACATCGCTCAACAGTGTAAATAAAACATTATTCGTTTTATAAATCAGAAGAAGTCTACACATCATGTCTTCTCGTTTTACCTTTAAACTTAAAATTCAAACTGATATATATGTGTGTGTGTTATTTAGATAAGTATATTCAAACCTCTACACCTAGAGGGTTACTATTGTTAATATGAACTGTTCTAAGCCTTGTTCGAGGGAAACAAAGAATAAAAATTTGTACATTCTCAAACTTATAAGACCTCGTATAACACCAGTAAACCTACTGGATTAACCACACTTTATATGTATAATATTTAAGGTACCCTTGTCTTAACATCGTTCGTGTTTTGATAGCCATGCGTATGGTCCAGAACCGCATCTTTCAATTTACCAAACTTTTCTAAAGATGGTCGAACTAAATCTTAGACCACACGTGTCGACAAACATTCCAAACACCCTACACTGCACGCGGAAGTCGGCTCGTAGTATCAAATAAAGAGAAGTGATTTAGAAATCTAATGTCTTCACAGCAAAAAGAGAGAGAATGGAGCAGTAGCTTCATTCTCATTGGATCGTATGAGCCCTACTGTGGACATTTAAACGTGTAACCAAACACTATATCATGATGTAGACGTATTTTCTTATCACCCTGGCAATATATTATACGAAATGTAATCTCTAAAAATTCATTTCATTTGTTTGTTTTCTGAATTTCGCGCATAGCTACACGAGAGCTATCTGCGCTAGCCGTTCCTAATTTTACAGTGTAAGACTAGAGGGAAGGCAGCTAGTCATCATCACCAACCGCCAACTGTTGGACTACTCTTTTACCAACGATTAGTAGGATTGACCGTTACATTATAACGCTCCCCACGGCTGAAAGGGCAAGCATGTTTGGTGTGACGGGGACTCGTAACCCGCGACCCTCGAATTACGAATCGAGTGTCTTAACCACCTGGCCGTGCCGGGGCATGACACACATAGAATATTTCACTTATCCCTGATTATTTTTTTACAAATGTGACAATGATTGTTGTTTCTTCACATTTGTATCGCAACAACACATCCACCATTATGTAACTTTCTGGAACACTAACGTCACCCAGTGGCACAGCGGTATTCCTGTGGACTCACACAACTAAAAACCGGGTTTCGATACCCATGGTGGGCTTTGTGCTTAACTTCAAACAACAACAAAAATACTAACTCGTCAAGTTTGGCTCTACTCTTGACTTAATACCTGATTGTTCGTTGCACTTAAAAGCACAGAAAGACGTTTTGTTAGTTAGATCTTGTCTGAAACATATTTTAGAAATTTGTTAAAGATAGTAAAGCTTTAACCAATATCCTCTGTGTACGATTTATTTTATTTCTTCTTACACAAAGTTCCACCCATGATCTGGACAAACGAAGAAGTGTTAGGAACAAGTCTGGGGACGTCTGTTACCCTGGAGTGTCATCTGGAATCGTATCCCCCATCAGTGACCTACTGGATGAGAGATGGAGACACCTTGGTTATCTCAGATTCGAAGCGAGATGTGATGACGGTTGAAATAGGACTGTACAAGGTAGAAATGAGGTTAAGGATACGGAATGTGGACCACGAAGACTTTGGATCTTATAGTTGTCATGCTAAAAACTCTCTGGGAGAAGTTGAGGCTTCAATTAACCTACATGGTAAGTTTCTAACCCTTATTTAAAATGTTACAATCGGTATGTTCATGTCACTTTCAGGTTCACTTGTATGCTCCAATCGTACTTAACTTTATTTGTATGCTACCAACCCTGCTTAGCTTTAGTTGTATGTCTCCAAGCCTAATTTGCCTTTAATAATACGTTGCTAACCCTACTTCGGTTTAGTTGTACGTTTCGAAGCCTAACTTGGCTTAATTGTATGTTTACAACTCTATTTACTGTTAGCCATACGTTTCCAACCCTACTTAGTTTTAGTTGTATGTTTCCAACCCTAGACCTACGTTAAAACGTATTTCCGCCGGATATGTTTCTGTTATAAACATCTATTCTACAGGGTGTTCGGAAAGTCATTGTGCAGCTTTGTAATCATATTTTATTCAGTCTATTTCAAGCCAGCAACTGATAGCGGTGTTTAGAAACAAAATAAGAAGGATCCAGGCCTGTATTGATGTCAACGGGGGCCACTTTCAACATTGTTTATAATTGTCATTCATGTTTACCTCCTGTATTCTATATTAAAACATGTCTGTTAATAAATATATAAGTGCACAGTGACTTTCTGAACACCCTGTATAAAATTGCATTCTATATAATAAGAATAAACGTTAATATTGTGGATATTATTTTAACATTTTAACACAATTATAAAGTAGCAAGGTTTTGAGTAACTGTGTGATTCATTTCCTTATTTTTTAATCAGTTAAGAACTTAAGTTAATAATCACACAGTCAATTAAAAGTTTCCCAATTTTATCATAAACACGTTGAATATATCTTTATATCTTTTCGGTTATATAAGTATAAAATACTTGTACATTGTGTTAATGACACCAAACTAAGAAGTTATAGTAGTGCTAAAGTGATTGGCCGTCAATTGTTGTTGATCACCACGATTAAATTAATAATTAATAACTTTCTACCAGATATTAACTAGTTATGTCCTTTACGTTTCGACTGCTAATCAGTCGCCATCTTGGAGGACTCCTAAATATGAAGCGATTCTGTGTTGGTAGAAGTTCATATTCCGGGTATTCTTGAACGACGTCTGTTAAATTTTTGGTACCATATAAACGCCTAAACACTTTATCGAGTGTATTAAATAAAACTCTTTTATTATTATTATTTAAGATGTTTTATGAATAAAAACGCTTTAAGTTTAAGAAGATGTTCAAAAGAAGAAACAATCGCCAAATTTCTAAACACCAGATGAATTTTAACAAAAATAACAGAATTTATTTTCCAGATGTTAGACGGCGCTACAACCTTACTTTATTCATTCCTCGGAAACAGCCCTGTTTTTATAACTTACATTGAAATTTCTATCATGCAGAGGAAAATGTCGGTTAACGCAACATAGACTGTGCACTGACAAACGTAGAATGATTGAATTCTACAATTAGAGGGAAAACAGCTTGTGTGTTTGGTGGTGCTAAGTAATTTTACCAATAAGAATTTTGATTCATTCAAAAATATGTGAATTAAAATCCCGTTCCTCATATATAAATACCCCTGGTGTCTCAATGGTAAGTCTCTAGGTTTATAACCCCAAACACTGGGTTTAATGATTTAAGTAGAGAAAGCCTATCTTGTAGCTTTGTATTAAACGAAAAAAAATCATATATACAAAGAGCAATCACATATAAAGCCAGGTCGAAATATATTATATATATATAATCACATATAAAGCCAGATCGAAATATATTATATATATATAATCACATATAAAACCAGATCGAAATATATTATATATATATAATCACATATAAAGCCAGATCGAAATATATTATATATATATAATCACATATAAAGCCAGATCGAAATATATTATATATATATAATCACATATAAAGCCAGATCGAAATATATTATATATATATAATCACATATAAAGCCAGATCGAAATATATTATATATATATAATCACATATAAAGCCAGATCGAAATATATTATATATATATAATCACATATAAAGCCAGATCGAAATATATTATATATATATAATCACATATAAAGCCAGATCGAAATATATTATATATATATAATCACATATAAAGCCAGATCGAAATATATTATATATATATAATCACATATAAAGCCAGATCGAAATATATTATATATATATAATCACATATAAAGCCAGATCGAAATATATTATATATATATAATCACATATAAAGCCAGATCGAAATATATTATATATATATAATCACATATAAAGCCAGATCGAAATATATTATATATATATAATCACATATAAAGCCAGATCGAAATATATTATATATATATAATCACATATAAAGCCAGATCGAAATATTTTTGCCCATGCTTATTTCAATGTATTACTAAACATGTGGTTGAACGACTCCATCATTTATAATGAAAATTGCCCCATTGATGAGATATCACTAGTTGTAATAACGTACTCGTGGCATAGTGAACATATAAATGTACCAGATGTATGTTATCTAACATGTAATTACGGTTTCCAACAAATTACGCTATAGATTTTAATATATATTAAGAATTCTTTGATTTCACGTAGGTTAAACTATGTTTTTACATTTGCACGAAGATCTAAATTAACTTTAATGATTTGGGTATAGAATATAATTTTATGGATAGTTCATAACAAAATTATATTTCATGAAATAGGTATTTCAGCTCGAAATTCTAACAATTATTTGAATGTTAATATAATGATTTACTTCCTCTAACGCTTTCGTACAACCTTGTTAAAAACAGTCCTATACTAAACTATATCACTATAAAAAAAGAGTCCTATACTTTACTAAATCACTGTAAAAACAGTCCTATACTAAACTATATCACTATAAAAAACAGTCCTATACTAAACTATATCACTATAAAAAACAGTCCTATACTTTACTAAATCACTGTAAAAACACTGTCCTATACTTGATTACATCACTGTAAAAACAGTCCTATACTAAACTGTATCACTATAAAAAACAGTCCTATACTTTACTAAATCACTGTAAAAACAGTCCTCTACTAAACTATATCACTATAAAAAACAGTCCTATACTAAACTATATCACTATAAAAAACAGTCCTATACTAAACTATATCACTATAAAAAACAGTCCAATACTTTACTAAATCACTGTAAAAACACTGTCCTATACTAACCTATATCACTATAAAAACAGTCCTATACTTTACTAAATCACTGTAAAAACAGTCCTATACTAAACTATATCACTATAAAAACCACTATTCACTGGACTACATCACTGAAAAGAAAACTGTCCTATACTTGAATGAATCACTGTAATAAACACTGTCCTATACTTGACTACATCACTGTAATAAACACTGTCCTATACTTGAATGAATTACTGTAATAAACACTGTCCTATACTTGAATGAATTACTGTAATAAACACTGTCCTATACTTGACTACATCACTGTAATAAACACTGTCCTATACTTGACTACATCACTGAAATAAACACTGTCCTATACTTGACTACATCACTGTAATAAACATTGTCCTATACTTGAATGAATCACTGTAATAAACACTGTCCTATACTTGAATGAATCACTGTAATAAACACTGTCCTATACTTGAATAAATCACTGTAATAAACACTGTCCTATACTTGAATGAATCACTGTAATAAACACTGTCCTATACTTGAATGAATTACTGTAATAAACACTGTCCTATACTTGACTACATCACTGTAATAAACACTGTTCTATACTTGAATGAATCACTGTAATAAACACTGTCCTATACTTGAATGAATCACTGTAATAAACACTGTCCTATACTTGAATAAATCACTGTAATAAACACTGTCCTATACTTGAATGAATCACTGTAATAAACACTGTCCTATACTTGAATGAATTACTGTAATAAACACTGTCCTATACTTGACTACATCACTGTAATAAACACTGTTCTATACTTGAATGAATCACTGTAATAAACACTGTTCTATACTTGAATGAATCACTGTAATAAACACTGTCTTCCACTTGAATGAATCGCTTTAATAAACACTGTCCTATACTTGAATGAATCACTGTAATAAACACTGTCCTATACTTGAATGAATTACTGTAATAAACACTGTCCTATACTTGACTACATCACTGTAATAAACACTGTTCTATACTTGAATGAATCACTGTAATAAACACTGTCCTATACTTGAATGAATCACTGTAATAAACACTGTCCTATACTTGAATGAATCACTGTAATAAACACTGTCCTATACTTGAATGAATTACTGTAATAAACACTGTCCTATACTTGACTACATCACTGTAATAAACACTGTTCTATACTTGAATGAATCACTGTAATAAACACTGTCCTATACTTGAATAAATCACTGTAATAAACACTGTCCTATACTTGAATGAATCACTGTAATAAACACTGTCCTATACTTGAATGAATTACTGTAATAAACACTGTCCTATACTTGACTACATCACTGTAATAAACACTGTTCTATACTTGAATGAATCACTGTAATAAACACTGTTCTATACTTGAATGAATCACTGTAATAAACACTGTCCTATACTTGAATAAATCACTGTAATAAACACTGTCCTATACTTGGAATGAATCACTGTAATAAACACTGTCCTATACTTGAATGAATTACTGTAATAAACACTGTCCTATACTTGACTACATCACTGTAATAAACACTGTTCTATACTTGAATGAATCACTGTAATAAACACTGTTCTATACTTGAATGAATCACTGTAATAAACACTGTCTTCCACTTGAATGAATCGCTTTAATAAACACTGTCCTATACTTGAATGAATCACTGTAATAAACACTGTCCTATACTTGAATGAATTACTGTAATAAACACTGTCCTATACTTGACTACATCACTGTAATAAACATTGTCCTATACTTGAATGAATCACTGTAATAAACACTGTCCTATACTTGAATGAATCACTGTAATAAACACTGTCCTATACTTGAATAAATCACTGTAATAAACACTGTCCTATACTTGAATGAATCACTGTAATAAACACTGTCCTATACTTGAATGAATTACTGTAATAAACACTGTCCTATACTTGACTACATCACTGTAATAAACACTGTTCTATACTTGAATGAATCACTGTAATAAACACTGTTCTATACTTGAATGAATCACTGTAATAAACACTGTCTTCCACTTGAATGAATCGCTTTAATAAACACTGTCCTATACTTGAATGAATCACTGTAATAAACACTGTCCTATACTTGAATGAATTACTGTAATAAACACTATCCTATACTTGACGACATCACCGTAAACAAACTCTTATACTTGACTATGGTTGTATATATTGTTATAAAAGTAAGTTATTTCCGACTATTCGTTACAGTGTATCAAACAATCCTTAATATTTTGGCTACTACTGTAAATTTTGGTATATCGGATGTCCTGGTATATTTTGTTACCTTCTATATATCTAACGTATATTATGCGAGACGCTTTCTGTTAACTTTCTGGCGTCTGGAACTTATTTTCTTGTTTCAGCAATTATTTGTTCTATTAAGAATGTTAAGTGATATTTGGGTAACACAACTTCTTCGTCTTTTGTATAAACTGAGTCACTGTGACTCAGAAAAGAGCGACATTGCAACACGTTTTTTAACAATAAACATATCATGTTTATTTCACAGTCACTACCAACAAACTTACAGTTTATTTCGGGTTTTCCAATAGTATATTCATAGTTTCTTGTTTTTTTTAATTTCGCGCAAAGTTACACGAGGGCTATCTGCTCTAGCCGTCCCTAATTTAGCAGTCTAAGACTAGAGGGAAGGCAGCTATTCATCACTACCCACTGCAAAAGCTTGGGCTACTCTTTCACCAACGAATAGTGGGATTGACCGGCTGAAAGGACAAGCATGTTTGGTGTGACGGGGATTCGAACCCGCCACCCTCGGATTACTTGTCGCACGCCTTAACCCACCTAGCCATGCCGGGTCACCTAGTGTCTTCCAGGATCTCCAACAAGAAACGTACTGTTTAATCCAGAGTCTCCAACAACAAACTTACAATTTCTTGCAAGGTCTCCAATAACAGAAATACTTTATTCCAGCACCTCCAATAATAAATTTACAGTTTGTTTTTCTCCGAAGTCTCCAACAATAAACATGTAGACAATTTTATGATTTTTAACACAACAACGAACTTACAGTTTCTTATAGCTCATATAAAAATAAAGAATATTGAATGAAATATGAAAACTGACAAAAAATCTCCACAAAATGTCTTTTGTACAAGTTTGAGAAATGGGAGAATTTATCAGATGTTGAAACGGTTGCATTATAAGCACGTGGTCGTTCATGAGTAGGTTGTATAAGAAGGCTAGCGTGTGATGTAATAACATCAGTAAGATAACAAATCTTTTCACAAAATATCTTCCATGTTCAGCAAGACATCAAATTACGCAGAAGCAGTCAGTCAGTTACGTCTGATCATTATCGTGGATCAGCTTGTAGTTGTCCACTGTATCTCTTACCCTGTAACTGTTAGTGATTCACGTGACATGTATTAAACTCATAAAATTGATATGTTTATCAGTTCTTATGATAAGTGTTTTTATAACTAATTTCCAAACCAAAGCCTCAAAGTGCTGCAGTATTACATTCAAAACAGTAACATACAAACATGACCACGAAGTAATTATAGTGTAACATTAGTAAGTATCGTAATAATGTTACTAAATTACCAAAAAGCGTTTAATGTCAGAGTTAAGTTCGAAAGTTTTCATGACAAAACTACTTACTGCAATTTTCTTCTTTAAACCGATAACTCTAAGAAACTTTTTATAACTTATATATATATAACCCACTTAAACTCAAGACTTCGTGTTTTCCATCACAATGGAGACAGTTTTACTTGAGGTGTAATGTTTAAGTAGATTGATTTGACAGCTAATAAATCAAGTATGTTAATAACCTAACTAGTCCAGATAGTTACATCAAGATAGGTGTAAGTTTAATATATTTAATATTTAACAGCATTACAATTAAGTTTTATTTTAATTTAACAACACATACTTAGTTGTTATATTGTATGTAGGTTAAGCAAGTTAAGACCCTTTTGGAGTCTCGCCACATCATTACAATTCATGTCACACGTTGGGCCATGGTCTATCTGACAACTAACCTTCTTTACAATAACCTCAAACGTAGTTCCATTTTAAAAGGTTCCGACGTAAGAAATTCGTGTCCCAAACACATGCTTCTTTCCCACACACTTTCCTTAAGCTGTCTAGTGTAAGAGAACGTTATTTTTTCTGTAAAGAAAAATCTTCTTGAGTATATTTCGCACTGTTCTCTGACACACTCAAACGTCTTTTAACATTAACTTTGTGTTAATGGAGTTCCATTGTTAGAATACACAGCAGTTACGATGGTTGAGATAGAACTTATAGT